>NW_006766898.1:437309-455554 GCF_000275845.1 Dichomitus squalens LYAD-421 SS1 | reverse complement strand
AAACTGTGACAGGCGCCCATTGACTGCTCCTCCTCCTGGTTCTGTAAGTAGTATAAGTAGACATATCTCTACCATAATTGAGGTATATATTGCTGTTATTGTCAGGAACGTGTGCACACCATGTGATAGGAATATGATCTCTACCTTGAGCCAAACTAGGCTCAACAAATCTCAGCATGCTCAGTGAGCATGAGCAGAACATTTGCTGTTCTTGGGTACTGAGAATTGATCAGAGTACCTCCAAATTCTTGCGCATGAGTCTGCTCATAAGGGAGATTCTACAACATTAGAAAGTATGGTGTATCTATGCCTCTGCTTGGAAAGATTAGTACTAACATAAGTCGAATGTAAGCGTGGTTCAAGGATACTGTATTCTGCTGGGCATTTCTCCAATGCCATAGCTAAAGCTAGAGACTTGAGTTCTGATTAGATTAGTATACCTTTCTACGCATGTACCTATAACATCAGGGTGCACAGTATTCATAAGGGAAACCAAAGAATGGCAAGAAAATGTCTTACTAGCTTTATAGAAAGAGCTGGTCTAGTATTGTAGGTCCATTTTCTCAAGAAAGAGATGGTCAAAAGCTAGCAATCACTAATGATATAAACCCTCCTCTATGGCTAGATATATGTGCAAGAATATGGAGGTATGCTGATCAATTCCAAGCACCTAAGAATAGCAAATGTTCTGCTCATGCTCACTGAGCACGCTGAGATTTGTTGAGCCTAGTTTGGCTCAAGGTAGAGATCATATTCCTATCACATGGTGTGCACACGTTCCTGACAATAACAGCAATATATACCTCAATTACGGTAGAGATATGTCTACTTATACTACTTACAGGACCAAGAGGAGGAGCGGTCAATGGGCGCCTAAACACGGGCGTTCGAATACTTTCCACGACCACGAGTACATTTCCAGTATCGCAAGACCGTGCCACAACTGGCGCTTCAGGCAATGTCCGCAATCCTGTAGGATATTTTTACACTTTTGCTGATGCCAGCCTAGTGCTGGTATTTGTGGAACATGTTGGCTTTCGGGCGCTCTGTGAGCGATTACGCTCGGCAATGTCCGCTATCAATAAGGTTTTTGTATACAGTGTTAGGACTGTGCCGCCGGAGTTCCGGAGTTACGTGGTTAGGAGTCGGAGCTGGGTGGACACGGGGTGAGGACTACGGCAAAGCTATTAGCAACACCCTGAGGATCCCAACGGTGTCCTTGATTTCGGAGTCAGAGGTCGGACGGAGAACGGGCGGAGATTGGACGGAGATCGGGTAGAGGTCGGACGGAGACAGAGAGAGTAGATTGGAGTAATATAACCGACAGAGTACAAGCGGAGTGTAAGGTAACGAGATATCCGAACTGAGGAACGCCACACTAAGTCCGGGGGTTTATATACTAAGGAGTTGGTGTCCCCTAAGTCCGAATCGGAGGTGGAGGTCCAATCGGAGGTGGCGGAATACCAACGCTAAGTGGAGAAGTGATGTAAGTGGTGCCAGGCACTGATATGGGAAAACGGACATTCCAGCGTGAATAGGGTAGACGCTCGGAAAGCCATATGAGCCCCGGCGGGGAGCGGAAAGGAAACAGAGAGAGAATTGAAACCAGTACGTAAGTGTCTATTTGTAAGCAAGTCCGGAGGTCCGGCGGAGTTAGCACGGTGTCCGACGGAGTTCCGGAGGGACTTAGGCATGTGACGTAACAGTATCCCCCCCTTAGGGCCGAGCCCCCGAGGCCTTTGGTATCGTACGGAGCTCGGAGTCCGGGGACCGGAACGGATCAAGTGCGGAGTTCAGCAAAGTTGCAACGGAGGACGTGGGAAAGTGAGCGGAAAAAGAAGCCAGCTTAATCAGCAATGTTTAGGGCAAGCGGAGTCGGGGAGCGGAGCATCTATAAAAGTCGGGGTGCTGCAGGTCCGGTGCTGCAGGTATCGCCTAACCCCACTATACTCGCTGCCCCCCATTTTTTCTAAGTCGTACACCATGCCCGGAACTCCGCCCATCCAAAAACAGCAATAGCTGCTCGCCCAGCTCGCGGCAATGCGATAGCAGATCCGGGGGAGCGGCAGTGGGCGGAGAAGGAGCGGGCGGAGAAGAAGTGGGCCCGGAAGCCTACATCGGAGCGCGTCGAGTCCCCCCGGAGTTCCCCAGAGGCCGGCTCCAGCAAACGCCACCGCAACAACGACAATGCCGACGACAACGACGACAACGACATCGTCGACATCACGCCCAAGCGGAAGCGGGCTCAGATGGAGACCGTGTGGGCTCCAGCCAAGTAAGTCCAGGGTTCCACTTTCAGAGTTGTACTGACTTGTTCTTGCAGAAAAGCCTGCGCCAAGTGCGAGGAGAAGAGGATTGCCTGCCTCTTCTCTGTGGGCCGTTCGCGCGCCCGGGCCTGCCAGGCCTGCATGAGGTCCAAGACCAAGTGCACCGGGGGTCAGCAGGCGGACAAGACCCCCGCCGTCGTCATCTCCGACGACGAGCCCCTGGTGACTCCCGCCGGTCCGTCCACTCCCCGCAAGAAAGCGGCCCCGGCGGAGAAACCGACGGAGAAGGCGGGGCCTGCACTCAGGCCTTCGTCCAAGGCCCGGGGGAAGAAGCGGGAGACAACGGCGGAGCGGGAGGAGAGGGAGCGGAAGCAGAAGGAGCTCGAGCGGAAGGAGAAGGAGATCGCCGACGCAACGGCCCCTAAGGAGGCCGATCTCCCTTTCAGCCGGCGTGCGCAGAGGGAGATTACGATCCTCAAGACCCTCCGCTATGCCATGTTGGAGATCCAGCAGTTCCGGGAGGAGTTGGAGGTACTCCGGCGCGAGATGCGCCTTACCCGCGGCGCGATCTCTGACCTGGCCCAGAGCCGGGAGGGGATCTACCAGGAGTACTTCGGCGGAATTGCCGACCTCCTGGAGGGGGAGCCCTCTGATGGCGAGGGGCACCCGGAGTCGGACCCGGACTGGGGGGAGATGGAGAGGTTCAGCATGGGGAGTCCGGATTGGGAGGTTGGGTCGGAGGCGGAGCATGGGCCGGAGTCGGAACAGGAGCAGGAGGCGGAAGGAGAGCCGGAGCAGGAGTAGGAGTAGGGGTATAGGCACGGACACAGTAGCGTAGGCAGGCCCCTGTAAAGTGGTAAAGGGTCATCTCTTTCTTGTCAAGTATCTGTGTGCCTCAATGTCTGTTTATACGGAGTTAGTCAGTGACAGACGGAGTCCGGGGTACTTAGCGGTTCAGAGTTCCCACAGCGGACCGGGTTTGCCTGGGTACGTGGAGTGAAAGTCCGAGACGAGTTCCTGTGCATGTCCGAGTTCTGTAGCAAGGATCCAGGAGGTTTCTTCGTCGATGCCCTCGTATCTGGCCCACCGGACTTTGTACAGGAGTTGGCACTTCCGTTGGTGTTTGTCCAGCTTTGAGTCAAGGATTTCCGCGACCTTGTATTCAAGTTCTCCGTCGACCTCGACCGGAGGTGGCAGAGTTTGTACTTGGTCCGGAATGGTGTTCGGAGTTGCGGGTTCCAGCTGGGAAACATGGAAGACGGGGTGCACTGCTCGCATGGAGTCCGGAAGTCGGAGGGTAAACGAGTGCGATCCGACTTGAGCGATGATGGGGAAGGGCCCAAGGAACTTTTCGGAGAGCTTCTTGGAGGGGCGAGTGGAGCGGATGTGCTGTGCCCAGACATAGGCCAGGTCTCTGACGCGGAAGTCCGGGGTCGGTAATCGGTGTTTGTCCGCTTGAATCTGGTAGCGGGCTTGGGCCTCAGAGATGTGCTGTCGGAGTTCCGCATGGAGTTTGTCCAGGTCGATGGTAAATTTGAGTGCTCGGCCAGAGGTGATGTCACGCTCCAGGTGGACCACAAGACCGGGGTGGTATCCCTTGTTAGCGCAGAACGGAGAGATGCTGGTTGTTGCGTTCAGAGCATTGTTGTAGGCGAACTCCGCGAGCGGAAGGAGACGGGCCCAGTTGTCCTGCTGGTAGTTGCAGTAGATCCGGAGATATTGCTCGAGGGTTTGGTTGACACATTCCGTCTCGCCATTGCCCTCGGGGTGGTACCTGGAGGTGAAGTGGAGATTCATGTCGAGGATAGTACCGAGGGAGCGGAAGAAGTGGGACACAAATTCTGAACCACGGTCGGAGGTAACGTGAAACGGAACTCCGTGCTTGGAGAAGACGTGTTTGAGGAACAGTTCCGCGAGTTCCAGGGCATCGAGCGTGTTGTGCGTCGGAATGAAGATGGCCTGTTTGGAGAGTAGGTCGACGATAACCAGGATGTCCATGAAGCCGTCGGAGTTTGGTAACTGCTCAATGAGGTCCATGGAGATAGAGTTCCACTGGCGCTCCAGAATCGGGAGTTGCTTGAGTGTTCCATAAGGGAGGTGACGGGGAGCCTTGGATCGCGCGCAGGTGGTACAGGACTTGCAATAGTCCCGGACAAAGAGTCAGAGTCCGGGCCAGGCGTATTCCCGGAGGACCAGGGCTTGAGTCTTGTTCTGGCCCTAGTGACTGGCGGTCGGGTGGTCGTGGTAGGCCTGGAGGACTCAGAGACGGAGGTCGTCAGAGTCCGGTACGTAGATTCAGCCGTTGAGCTGGAGGAACCCTTCTGAATCCTTGGACCAATGGGGGTTGCCTTGGGAGGCCGACTTGAGGGCTGCGGCGAGTTCTGGGGATGGGGTATCGGAGTTCTGGGCTGCTCGGATGTCGGAGCGGAGTTTCTCAGCGTCAAAGAGCACGGAGGCTCGGAGTACTGGTTCTTGGAGATATGTCGCTCGGAGGGACACAGCGAGTTGCTCCTGGGTGAACACTGGCCAGAAATTGTGTGGGTTGACGGCGGAGTAGTCACTATCCCCCCCTTTTGGGTAGACGTCCCAACGGCGGGTCAGTGCGTCGGGCTTAGCCCCAAGTTTTCCGGGACAGAACTGGATGACCAGGTTGAACTGCGACAGGAATTCCGACCACCGAGCCTGGCGCCGGGTCAGCATTTTGGAGGTCGCGAAGTACTTCTGATTCTTGTGATCAGTGACGACGTCGATCGGAGTTCTGGAGTCTTCAAGGTAGTGCCGCCAGGTCCGGAAGGCTTCGTAGATTGCCAGGAGTTCCTTGTTGTGTGTGTCGTAGTTCAGTTCCGCACCGGACGAGGTCCGGGAGTGGAAAGCGACAGGATGGAGTTCACCGGAGTCAGTGGTGATGGAGAGAATTCTGGCGATGGCGTAGTCCGAGGCGTCCGTTTCAACAGTGATCTGCCGGTCCGGTTTCCAGTGGTGGAGCACGGGGGCGGAGGTGAAGGCCTGCTTCAAGGCGTTGAAGGCCTTCCGAGCATCGTCGGAGAAGTTCCACGGAACGGTTTTCCAGGTAAGCCGGATCAGCGGAAGGACGATCTCGGAGTAGCTATGGATGAACCTCCGGTAGAAGTTCGCAAAACCTAGGAACGACTGGATGTCGCGGACTTTCCGGGGTTCCAGCCAGTCCATGATTGCCTTGACCTTAGAGTCGGCCATAGTGAGGCCTTCGGAGGAGAGGATGTATCCGAGGTACTCGACGGAGTCTGCGTGGAATTTGCACTTGTCCACGTGGACATAAAGCTGATGCTTCCAGAGACATCGGAGCACTTCTCGGACATGTTTTCGGTGATCTGCCAGATTGTCGGAGTAGATGAGGATGTCGTCGAGGTAGACCACTACGCAGATGTCTAGCAAGTCCGTGAAGACCTCATTGACAAAGCGTTGGCACGCTGCAGGGGCGTTGGAAAGTCCGAACGGCATTACGAGCCATTCGAAGGATCCGTAACGGGTCCGGAAGGCGGTCTTCCACTCATCTCCGGGCCCGATTCGGACCAGGTTGTAAGCGTGCCGGAGATCAATCTCCATATAGATCCGAGCCTTTCGGGGAGAGTCCAGGAGGTCGGAGATCAGAGGGAGCGGGTAACGGTCCTTCCGGGTAATCTTGTTGAGCCCACGGTAATCAACGCAGAGTCGCAGAGACCCGTCCTTCTTCTTGACGAAGAGGACTGGAGCTTCGCACGAAGAATTGGTCAGGCGGATGAAGCTGGAGCGGAGGTTCTCGTCAATGTATTCTTGGGGGGTGTCCAGTTCCAGCTGCGAGAGGGAGTAGATGGGACCGAGCGGAGGTACCGCACCTTCCTCGAGGGTGATTTTGAGGTCGTAGGGGCGGTGCTCCGGAAGAGTGTCAGCCTTTGTCTTGCTGAAGACGTCCGCGAACTTGTGGTACTCCGCCGGAATATTGGAGAGGTCCAGGACGGAGTCGGAGGTGGCGGAGTTCCTGGCGAGAACCTCGGCCGCCAAAATGGAGGACAGATTGAGCGTGAAGCTCTCGGATCCTGGCAGCTTGCAAGCGCGGGCAAATGCCACGGCGTTCACAAGTGAGACCTGCGGGGCAGAGGATGAAGACGGAGGTTCTGGAGGTGCCGGAGGCGGAGACCGGAGTTCGGGTTCGTCAGATACAGAGGCGGAAGGATGTACCGTCGGCACGGTCCGGAACTGGATGCTGTGCTTCTTCTAGTCAATCAACGGATTGTAGGCGGAGAGTCAGCTGTATCCCAGAACGGCGGAGACAGATTTGTCGAGCGGAGTGACGTAGAAGTCTACGGACATGATTTCCCTGGAGGGGAACTGCAGAGTGAGCGAAACTTCTCGGGTAATTACCTGGTTGGAAGTCCCGTCGAATAACCGGAGAGCGATCGGAGAAACGGAGTGAGACGGAAGTCCAACAGTATCAACAAATTCAGAGTCTAAGAAACAATGAGTGGAACCGCTATCGATCAGGGCCTTGAACGGCTTCGGAGAGGATTTGGAGTACAGGTCGACAATAAGGGATGAGGGATCGGAAAGAGCGGATGCATTAAGACGGACTTGGATCTCCATGCTGGCATCGTCAACGCAGTTTCTGCCAGGCACGGGGTTGGGGAAACTGCAGACTAGTTTTTTGCCCCTTCCGGAGCCGGGGTTTCGGCACCCGGAGTTGGCTCGGCTTAGGCTGCTCTGTCCTTCGTCGACGGAGTCGTCTTCTTGGGGCAAGCACTCGCGGAGTGTCTGGCTCCTCCACAGAAGAGGCAGAGGTTTCCTGCCAGACGGCATTGTCGTTCCTCCGGGGTGAGTTTTCTGTCCTTACCGAGCTTGTCCGCGTACGGCTTCGGGGTGGACAAGTCCACGGACTTCGGTTTTGAGTTGGACTTCGGAGTGGAGCCGGACTTGCTGGACTTACCATCAGAGGACTTCTGGGGTGCATGAGGAGTCGACTGGGAGTTTGAGGACGAGCGGGGTTCAGAGTGGTTAGACCCGGAGCCAGATTTGGAGCCAGACTTGGAAGAACCGGGAGTTTCACGGTTGTGTTCGGCCTTCCGCTCCCAATACCGGTGGTCCAGGCTCTGGGCGAGGACACAGAGGTCCGAGAGGTTGTCGGGCTTGCCTATCTCAGAGATGCGGTCCTTGAGGCGGTCCAGGAGTCCGCGGTAGAACTGGTATCGGAGGGTGTCGTGACCCCAGCGGACTTCGTAGCAATACAACTGAACTGGGTGATATACTTGGCGATCTGCTGGTTTTCCGCCATTCGGAGGTTCTCGAGCTCGTGTTCTGCAGCTCCGGTGGCATTGTAAGGTCCGAAGTTCATTCGGAGTTCTTCTTGGAACACCTCGTAGTCCGACATGAACGCCGGGGGCGTCCCAGAGGAGTTCTCTAGGAGGTAGGGTTCGAACCATTGGAGAGCGGTGCCCTTCAGGAAGGAGATCACATAGGTGACCTTCTTCTCATCCATGTTGAAAGTCCGAGGCCGAGCCTTGAAAACCAACTCCAGCTGGATAAAGAATGATCAGAGCTTGGCTGGCTCCGACCCATCGGATTGGTCTGGGTCGCGGACGTTGCCACACTCCGAAGACAGCGCCGTTTGGTTGAAGTTTGCAGCGGCCGGAATCTGGAGCATCTGAGCAAGGAGGCTGATAGCCTGCGCTAAGTCCGCGGTCGGTGTCGATGATGCTTGCGGAGTTGTCGTCGGGTTTACGAGCGGGTTTCCCGCAGGTCCGGCCGAAGGTTGCCTCATGAACATGGGGATGGCGAAGGGGTTATTCGGAGAATGTCGGGGAAGAGGAGCGGATGTCGGGTGTGGAGTGGTGGGCAAGGACCGGGTCACAACATGGTTTTGGGTCAGAGATTCCGAAGAGGAAGTCCCAAGCGGGTTGGGAACGCATTGAGCCGTGAAGCCCCTGAAGGTGTCATCGGAGTCGGACATCGGGATCTCAGGTTGAGTTCAGATATACTGTTAGGACTGTGCCGCCGGAGTTCCGGAGTTCCGGGGTTAGGAGTCGGAGCTGGGCGGACACGGGGTGAGGACTACGGCAAAGCTATTAGCAACATCCTGGGGATCCCGACGGTGTCCTCGATTTCGGAGTCAGAGGTCGGACGGTGTCGCGGCGACTAGGCGCGTAGACTCGGATCGTCGTTCGGCGACGACCTCGTAGGCGAGCGGCGAGGAACTGAAAGGGGAGACGAGAGGGTAAGAGGGATAAACGTATCAGAAAACTCGACGGGGCAGAGCGGCGGTCGGCACGAAGGCACGAGACCGACGAAAGCTAGTCTTCACGCAACCAGCGACAGACTAGTCCCAATGACCAAGTTATACATTAGCACTCGAAGGGAAGTACAACACTATGGTCACTCACCTAGTCCCAATGACCAAGAGGTCAAGATGGGGACTAGGGAGCGCCTAAGGGGGTCCTTATATACTAGAGGGGCTGCTTAGCAACCAAGGACAAGGCGCGAGAGCGAGGCAGTGAAGATGACACAGAGAGAACAAAGGGCGAGAAAGAAAAGGCAAGGGCATGACGATCACGGGAACGTAGCATGCGGGTGTGGGAACGTATCTACAGTGTCCAAACTGGGATGGGCTAAGAAAGGAAATGGTCCAAAAATGGAAGGTGGGCGTCAAGGGGAGGGGAATGGGCGGCAAAAAGGGGTGTCTGTCCAACGTCCGTGACATTACCCCCCTCCTAAGGTCCGTCGGTCCCCGATGGACCCTAGGCCGGGGTGTCGTCCAGAAGCCCATTCAAGATCAGAGGGTGCAGAGGTGGTGAAGTTGATGAGAGGTTGCCAGGGGAGGGATTGGAATATAGAGGCTGCAATTCGACGTGGGGCGGTGGGGTTACGTTCGTGAAACTCGTCGATCAATTCTTGGCAGTGAGTGAGGTCCTTCGCGGGTTCCCAACTGTTCTGGCCTTCATCATAGCCTTTCCACTTGACCAGGTATTGGAACTGGTTATGGTACGTGCGGCTGTCTTCAATCTTTTCGACCTCGTACTCGAGTTCCCCTTCGACTTCGACTGGTTCCGGTGGGGGCGGAAGTATGCCGTTGACATCGTTGCCCGTCCAGGGTGTGAGGCGGTTGACGTGGATGACGGCGTGTTGGTTCTGCATGGAAGGGGGGAGTTGAAGTCGATACGTGAGTTCGCCCGTGCGTTCCAAAACCTCATACGGCCCCAGTCGTCGGGGTCCGAGCTTGCGGCTGGCCTGATGGGTGGTAACGTCCCGTGAATCCATCCAGACACGGTCTCTAGGCTTGAACTTGTGGGGTTTTGGCTTATCGCGCTCGAACGACTCCTTCATAGCTGCCTTCTCCATCCAAAGGGCTGCCTCCGCATCCTTTTGCACCTCACGCCACAGTTCTAAGCGCTTGTCCAGCGCAGGGAACTTGGTGGGGGCGCCAATGGGCACCGTGAAGTTGGTGGGGGCGCCAATGGGCACCGTGAAGTTGGGCTGGTAGCCGTAGATGATCTCGAAGGGGGAGACTTGGAGTCCGGAGTGGACGTGGTTGTTGAGCACGAACTCCGCGGTCGGTAGGTGAGCCACCCAGTCGTCCTGTCGTAGGTTGGAGAAGAGCCGTAAGTGTTTCTCTACCTCCTGGTTTTCCCGTTCGGTCTGCCCATTGGACTGGGGGTGATAGGCGGTCGTGAGCGCATGTTGGATTCCAAACTTCTCGTACAAGGCCTTCATGAAGTGTGCGGCGAACTGAGGTCCTCGGTCCGACACCACCTTCTCCGGTACTCCGTGGAGACGGAAGATCTCACGATAGTGGATATCGGCGACTCCCTCTGCAGTGACGTCGATCATGGTGGGTAGTACGTGGACCTGTTTGCTGTAGTGGTCACTGTAGACAATGATCGTGTTGTATCCTTGCACGGGGGGAAGTCCAGTGATGATATCCACTCCCATTGTCTGCCAGGGACCTTCTGGTACATCGTGGGGCTGGAGCGTGCCTCGAGGATGCCGAGGGGCTTTTCGGCGCTGGCAAGTGTCGTGGCCTTTGATGTACTTACCCACAAACGCGTCTCGCTGTGGCCACCAGTAGAGGCGACTGACCAGCTCTATCGTCCCATTCCGTACAGGATGTCCTGCAGTGATCGCGTTGTGGCACAAGAAGACGACCCGTTTACGAAGATCTTTACCAGGGGGGATGTAGAGCTTCCCATGCCGATAGATGAGGTCGTCGCGCACTTCCCACTCCAGGAGTCCATTTGCCAGTTTCCGGGGGCCCTTCTCCTTGAGGATGCAGAGAGCCTCGACTACTTCAGGGTCGAGTACCTGCACGTCTCGAATCTCCTGCTCCAGGGTGCTCGTGTCCGTGAGTGTGGCTGACAGAGAGACGAACCGCTCAGGTCCCAGCACGATCTGATCTCGGTTGTCCTCTGCGTCCGTAGTCTGGTGGGTCGGGAGGCGAGAAAGGGGATCGGCTTGGGTGTTCGTCTTGCCAGGCTTGTGCGTGAGGCGAAAGTCGAAGCGGCTGAGGTATAGAGACCACCGAGCCTGTCTACGGGTGAGGTTCCGTGCAGTGCGCCAGTACTCCAGATTACGATGATCCGTGACGATCTCAAAGGGTTCGGGGAGCCCTTTGAGGTAGTGTTGCCAGTCCTCGAGAGCACGGATAATCGCTAGCATCTCTCGGTCGTAGATCTCGTAGTTCCATTCCGCTTCAGCCATCGACTCAGACCGGTAGGCGACCGGGTGCCAGAGGTCGTCGCCCAGCTTCTGGAGTAGTACACCTCCAGTCGCAAAGCCCGAGGCATCTACTTCGATCCGCGTGGGCCGCGCCGGATCCCAGGAGACCAACACGGGCTCGCTCGTAAACGCATCCTTGAGGGCTTAGAAGGCGAGTCACTGCGCGGTTCTCCAGGTCCAGGGAACATCCTTCTTGGTAAGGTCGTTGAGCAGCCGCGCGAGCTTGGAGAAGTCCTGGACGAAACGACGGTAGAAGTTGGCGAACCCTAAGAAGCCGCGCAAGTCGCGCAGATTCTTGGGGGCTGGCCACTCGGTGACGGCCTTGACCTTGACCGGGTCCATGGCCACTTCACCTTCGCAGATGATGAGGCCGAGGTACTCTACCTCCGTCTTCTCAAACTCGCACTTCTCTGGTCGCAGGTAGAGATCGTGCTCCTGGAGTCGCTTCAGTACCTCATGGGTTACAGCACGGTGCTCTTCGAGGGTTGTGCTAAAGATGAGGATGTCATCAAGGTAGACAGCGACCTTTCCTGCGGCAATCAAGTCAGCGAAGATCGAGTTCATTAGGGTTTAGAACGTGGCAGGGGAATTGGTAAGTCCGAACAGCATAACCCGCGGTTCGAATAGGCCTCTGTCGTGGACCGTAAATGTGGCCTTCCACTTGTCGCCCTCCTTGATGCGGACGTTGTGGTAGCCCCAACGGACATCAGACTTGGTGAAGTACTTGGCCTGGCGCAGGCGACTGATGATGTCCGAAGCAAGGGGGAGAGGGTACCGATTCTTCACCGTAATCTTGTTGAGCTTGCGATAGTCCTGGACTAGGCGGAGTTTGCCATCTTTCTTCTTCACAAAGAAGACTGGGGACGCCATCGGAGACTTGGAGGGAACGATGTAGCCTTTCCGAAGGTTTTCCTTGATCCTTGAGGAACCGATCGACCTCCTCCTGCTCGTTAGGCGACGTCGGGTAGGCCTTAGAGTGTAGAGTTTCTGGGGCATCGGGTTTGAGGTCGATGGCATGGTCATACGGCTTGTGCTCCGGGAGGTGTTCCGATTCTGTCTCAGAGAACACCTTCAAGTACTGTCAATACTCCTCTGGGACGATCTCCTCAAAAGTGTGTTTGGGCTTGTCCTGGTTGGCCTTCCGTGCAAGCTCGGTGGAGTAGGTGTACCCGGCAGCCCACCACAACTCCTCGGTTGTGTCCTCCAAAACCTTGGCCTTCCACCATTTCCTTCGCTGCACCCGGTTGGCGGCGATCCGCTCAATACCAGGTTTCCAGTCTGCCTCGGCCTCCGTTTCCTCCGCACCAACCTCCATGGTGCCTTCCTGCCAGTCAATGTCCGGATTGACTCTACGAAGCCAAGGTAAACCTAATACGATGTCCTCAGGGCCCAGATCTATAACTAAGAACTTGAGCCATTCTATGTAGTCGCCCATAAGTACTTGTAACCTAACGTAATGGGAGATGCTGCCTGCACTGTTCTTGGAGCCGTCGATGTTGTAGAGGGGGATGTCTCTAGCTAGCCTATGTAAATAAATGTTGTTCTTTTTTACGAAATGGTGACTAATGAAAAGGGCTGTTGCCCCACTGTCTATCATAGCTACGGAACATATACTACGGTTTCTGCCCTTAAGTATCACACTGACACGAAAATGCGAGCCGGACGGGTTTAATTCGGGGATGATACACGAACTAATGCTATCGTACACGCAGGGGTCAGGGATCTCGGGAGGTGGAGAGTCCGTAGTCGTACAGGAGGGCGCCGCTGCGGCAGCTTTTGCACGCGCCCGCTCTAAAAAGACTTCTGGAGGGAGGCAAGCTGATCGGCGAGGGCCTTGTGCTGCTCCATGAGCTGCGCGATGAGGGAGTTGGTTGCTCCAGCATCTGCAGACGTTGATGTTGATGCTGCGACTTGGGGCTCCTCAGGTCCCTCCTCCGTGGCGGCGAGCCTCTGTGAGCAGGGCTTCTTTAGGAACTTGTCCATGCACACTGTCTCGCGGTGCCCTACGCGACGACAGTAGCCGCAGATGTCCCGGTCGTGGCCGCCGTCCTTCTTGACATGCGCTGTAGACCCGCAACTGTAGCACTTGCCGCGCATGGTTAAACTCCTTGCGTGTACGGGTCGCATCAATGTCCATCGCGTTCGGGTCTCTAGTAGGCGGTGTGAAGGGGGTGGTATACAGCGGGACAGCCGGCTTGGTCGCGGTGGTGGTGGTGGTGGTGATGTGTCCACGCTGACGATCCCGTTCGGCACGGTGTTAGCGGACACGGACATCAATTTTGGAGGAGACAGTGATGAGGTCCTCCAACGAAGCGATGGGCCTTGCTGTGTGTATCAACTCATCCTTGATGGAGCCTGTTAGATGCTCGTAGAAGCGGTCTCGGAGGTCCACCTTAGAGTAGCCCGTGCAGGTGGAGAGCTCATTGAACCATGCGGCATACTCCGGAACAGTCATGGTACCTTGCCACAGCGTGCGGAGACGCTCCTTTGCGTCGACCGCCTCGTCGACCGTTTCGAAACGGGTCTTGAACTGGGTGCGGAACTTCATCCACGAGCCTTTGAACGGGGTGGTGCCCTGCATGATCTCTTCCATCGCCGGAGTAGCCCAGAGAGCTGCGCTGTCCTGCATGAAGGAGAGGACCGCCCTAATCCACTGGTCATCGCGCGCGCTGATTGCGTTGCCCATGGCATTGACGTGATTGAGCGTCGAGCCTTGAGACATGGCCCAGAGGGTGAACGCGGCTAGGAAACGTCGTGCCTCACCTCCTTGTTCACCTTTGAAGGGAGAGGGCTTCTGGACGGCCTTCAGACTGTTGGTCCTAGCGGTGTAGTTCGCAAGCTGCACCATGGACTGAGTGAGGAGGGTCATCGACTGGAGTAGCATTGCCATGGGGTTCAGAGGTTGCGTCGCCGTCTGGGTGCCCGGCTGGGGGTTGTTGGTGGGGTTCGTCGTCTGGAGTTGCCCCCCTTGCTGCTGTGGATGCGTCATGATAGGCGGAGCAGACGGTGGGTGAGTTGGCGGAGGGGTGGGGGACAGGGGAAGCGCAACGAGTAACGCTACTTCGAGCTTGTCGGACGGAGTACCAGGGATGGGAGATTGAGTTGTGGGTGACTCAGCAACGGGGGAATCGGGGACTGGGACGAACTCGTCCTCAAAGGCCCTTAAGTTGATCCGGGCTGGACGGTGATGACGGTTTGGGCAGGGGTTTTGCTCACACAGTTCCCAGTACCAGAGCCCGTCTGCTGGATCTTTTCGTCGGTGGCAATGAGTTTTGTCGACGGTGTCCCACGCGTGAAGTCTGCCAGTGCAGTCCAGGGTGGGGGAGACAATGTAGCAGCGGCGGGGACACTCTTGTTCAGAGTGTCAGCACCGGGGGAGAGATCTCGACCTAATGTCGCGGCAACTAGGTGCGTAGACTCAGGTCGACATTCGGCGACAACCCCGTAGGCGAGTGGCAAGGAGCCGAAAGAAAAAGAGAGAGATAGGGAGGGATAAACGTATCAAGAAGCTTGACGAGGGCAGAGCGGCGGCCGGCACGAGGGCACAAGACTGACGAAAGCTAGTCTTCACACAAGCAACAACAGACTAGTCCCAATGACCAAGTTATACATTAGCAATCAAAGAGAGATACTATAGTCACTCACCTAGTCCCAATGACCAAGAGGTCGAGATGGGGACTAGGGAGCGCCTAAGGGGGTCTTTATATACTAGAGGGGCTGCTTAGCAACCAAAGACAAGGCGCGAGAGTGAGGCAGTGAAGATGACAAAGGAAGAACAAAGGGCGAGAAGGAAAAGGCAAGAGCATAGTGATCATGGGAACGGAGCATGTGGCTGCGAGAGTGTATCTACGGTGTCCAAACTGGGATGGGCTAAGAAAGGAAATGGTCCGTAAATGGAAGGTAGGCGTCAAAGGGGAGGGAATGGGCGGCAAAAAGGGGCGCCCATCCAGCGTCCGTGACAATTAGAGCTACTATTCAGATGCACTTTTTCAGTAGTGCAACTAAGCACTAATCAGTATGCTTGGTACTAGTTATGACTACTCTTCACTATCACTTTTTCTATAGTGTCATGTAGTGCCAACATGATACCACTATAGCACTACTGCAAATGTGGTCCTCTAATTTTCGCTATTTTGCACTACTATAGTACTATTTTGCACTATTTTAGCACTACTCATTTAGGGGAGACTTAAATAAGATGTCAATCCTTTATTTATAGCTCATAGTTCTCAACTCAAGCATTACACGCCTCTATAGCTGCAAAATCACTATGATAGCTGACTTATATTTGAGGGCACAACTCAACATAGAACTTGTTATCATGTATAGGATTAGGCTATCAGCACAGCATTCATACCATGAAGCATACTCTATAGCACACTCCATATTATATACATAGTCCTAGACGTTACACATATGCAAGCCTCAGCAGGTGAATCTCAAGGTGAGGTGTCACCACTTTGTCCAAGTCTAGCAAAAATGGATATATATAGTACTTGTGAAGAGGCTTTATATGAGCTCTGGTGGTGCAGTGGCATAGAGCACCACCTTGAAACAGGTGTCATATGAAGGTGAGGTTGAGGGTTCCCATTTTTTTCATATATTTTTCCAGCACTTTAAATGCATCTGGGGCTTATAAACAGATGTTTCTGAGGTCATAGAAAGCATCTCTACATCAGTCAGAAATCATAGACCCACTCTATCCACTACTATCAACATCTACTATAGCACTATTTCCATCTACTATAGTGCTACTTTGCACGAATTTGCATTAATAGTGCAAAATAGTGCAATTATTTTTGGGGACCTCTCAATTTTGCACTATTTTTCACTATCCAACTACTGTGTCTATTGGGAGCTAATTTGTACTGAATAGGTGTAATTTGAAAAGGTGGTTTTTACAGATGTGATGAGTTCAAAATCATTGAAATGTGCCTTGGAATGTTGCCCAACACTCCCTGCAAGCCTGCAAGCCCTCATGTTCACTTGTCCTGACATGTCGGCAGCTTGGGTTAGGTTTTGGAGACTATATTGAGCTTGATGTGGCCAGACTTTCTTTCTGCACATCAATCACAAGTAGATGCATATGCATGTGTGTGTACACTGTGCAGATTACCCATAAGGAACCTTGCAGCAGAGAGGCTGGGCCGTCTATAAGCTGCGTGCTAGCTTTTGGCCACGAGCATGACAACTGCAATGACGAATCTTGAGCTCTCTGTGCATACTATGTATATTTTTATATATACGCAGTTAACACATATCTTGCCTGCAACTGTGTGTCCACACAGTCACTGCGTGATGGGTGTGCAAGCCTGGAAGAGCTCATGAATGGGTCAGGGAGCATGCACACGATGTGGCAATAGAGGCGCCAATCAAGTGATGTAAAATATACATATGTCATCAGATACAAGGATAATCCGTGCTTCATGGACATATTCTCCTCATCTGAGATGGTGGACAATGTCCAGGCAATGTGTAGAAAATGAGTAAACATTTGGAACATTAAATGCGCAGACAATGTCATGAGAATCCGCTCATTCTTTGCATGTTCTCCTCTCTCCATAATTTGACACTTCATGCTGTGAGAGTGCCTAACAAGACCGTTCATATAAGCCATTGCTGGTGTGTCACCTGTAGCAAAGAGGATAATTGGCTGTGAGAGGATCTCTTAGATCTTGAGTGGAGCATTCTGAAGGGCCACAATGTGATAGAGGCCAGGGAACAGAAAAGAGTCCAAGTTTTTGAGCTTTTTTGGCTCGGGAATGATAGTCCCAGGTAGGATGTACCACTTTTTATAGCGCAGGTTGGGAGCCAGATCAAACAAGACCCAGATGTAGATCTAGCAGTCAGATTATTTCAATTTGTAAAGTTGAGCGCCATTCAGAGATAGCATCAGAACTGAGTCATCTTCACGAATGGTGCCAGCCTCAAGAAGCGTCAGGTACTGCTCTGCAAAAAAATATCTTCTATGACTTTGACCATCTTAATGTGTCTGGAAGGTACAACACATGACCTGGTTTTTGCCATGTGTTCTGTAGCACAGGGTGAGACATTCCAAACAGCAATTGAGACTGGAGAAAGGACCTGTGTATGCTATATAGGTGTCAGGACAGACACATGTCAGTAACAATGGGTATGACACTGCTGATCTTGTCTCCAGTCCTGCCTGTTGAGCTCCGCTCCAGTCTCACTGTGATCAGAGCTCGTCGGCACTCCTGCCTGCCTCACTCGTCTCCACTTACTCGCTCGACAGTTAGTCATAACATTAGGTCAAAACTACCTCACAGGCACCAGCGCCCTCCCATGTTTAACACTCCGTTTATCACTGTCTCCCCCACCTTTCCATCCTGGATTGTAGCCCATTTTTCCATGGCTTTCATCCCGTCGCCGTAGAAGACCAGCACTACAACCACAACTATCAGTGGTGGCACATCTGCCCGAGCCAACCCTGCCATCAACGGTTGGCCAACAGGGACGACAGTTGTACCGACTGGTCCCAGTTCCCATACCACATATGACCTGAGGTGGAACAAGGTGCGCTCATCCAGGTTCGCTTGGCGACTCCCCTCCCGACGACGACTGAGTCAGGACGGCCGCTACGAGCAGCTGTACTTGTTGGCTGCAGTGGGCCTCAGAGGGGTCACAATGGCCTAAGTCGAGCTCTGTAAGTCTTTTCATTGCAAGGAAACTGTGCTACACACATAAGTCGAGCTCTGTAAGTCTTAAGGACTGCAGAGTCGACTCAGGCGCAGATGACGGCGCACAGAGCGCGTGGGAACTAGCTAACACGACCATACACTACGTGGCGCTGGAATGGCGCCAAACGGACCAGAAGTGCGTAAGGTAGACACTATTCTAGAGTGCAGTCAAATCTACAGAAATGGAGACTACTAGTGAAAGAAATGCGATATCTGTATGGAAACGAGAGTTGTGACTATACGAAAATTACCGTAGATAGCGGACAGTGCGAACTATGTATGGCACGATGCGCGACTTGGTGCGATTGAAATCGACGCCGCTACAGCACCGACTCCAACACTCCCCCCTAATCTATCAAGTCCCCAATCCAAGCATCTTCACCATCTCAAGCACCTTGGGCTTGGGCAGCGACTTGGTTAGGATGTCTGCTGGCATGTCAGATGTGCGCAGATGCACAATCTCAAGCTGACCCTTGGCCACCTCGTCTCTGAGCCAGTAGAAGCGCAGATCCAAGTGCTTCATCCGCCCATGGTGCTCTGGGTTCTTGGCCACAGAGAGAGC
>NW_006766898.1:427586-429895 GCF_000275845.1 Dichomitus squalens LYAD-421 SS1 | reverse complement strand
TGAAGGCCGCCAGGTAGTTGACGAGGCCAAGGAATCGCTGTACCTCATGGTACGAACGAGGCGTTCGCCAGTTTCGGATTCTCTCCATCTTGTCGGCGTCCGCGTGGAGGCCTCGATCGTCAATTACATGTCCTAGGCAGTCCATACGCTTAGAATAAATATCAACGAAGCTTGTCGAACACAAGCTTCAAGTGTTTCTCGTGGTCCTCTATCGAGTCCGAGAATACAAAGATATCGTCTAAGTAGACGTGGACGAATCGTCCAATGAAATCGCGAAAGAGGGTTGTCATCAACCGTTGGAATGTGGCAGGGGCGTTACAATCGCCCTGCTGCATGACCAGACTCTCGAAGACTCCGAATGGAGTCGCAAACGCGGTCTTCGACACGTCTTGCAATTCGATTCGAATCTGCTCGTACGCGTCCGACAGGTCGATTTTCGACCTGTACTTGGACTGCGCCACATCCATTCGGATTTAGTCCTGGTCGGGTAGCGGTGTGACATCCTTGATGGTGTTGTTGTTCCGCTGACGGGCATCAACTACTGTTAGTAGTTTGCCGTTCTTTTTGCGAATGCAAAGAAGCGGAGCGGCCTGAGGAGCGTGAGCTTCTCGCCACCATTTCGCCTTGACGTACCGGTTGATCTTGTCCAGGAGATCATCTTTGATCATCCTAGGGACTCGGGGCAACCGGTAATTGTACCGCTTATCAGGATCGATGAGCGGTATTCGGTGGTTGACCACTCTCCATGGAGGGAGGCCATCCGGAGGAGATCACATGATGTCCTCGCAGTCTTTGTACCACTTGTCGCGGAGCTGCTGGAGGCGTTCCTCCTCGCTGCCCAGCGGCGGTGGTTCGCGGTGTGTCTTACGGATTTCCTCGTCTTCGAGGAAATCCTCAAACATTGCTATGAACAGTTTGTTCAACCCCAATGGATCTGGCATTCCATAGAGGTCCAACTTTGGTTGGGTTGATGAATGTTGCGACAGAACGACTCGTTCCGCCAGTCTCGGTATCTTGACGTCTTCTTTGCGTCCTTGGTGTTGTTCAGGTCGTGACGGTTTACCTTTCTCCGACGTCCAGTTGGACGCCAAGTTGGGTACCGTGTCGCGAGAGGCGGTCGTAGTACCGCTCCCCTCCCCTCCGAACGACACTCTGCTTCTCGCAAAACGGGAGTGGGGAGGCTCCGCCGCGGTCATTCCCGCTGCGGACCCCTACTGTCGTCGTACAGCGCGTTCCGCTGTCTCCTTCAGCTGAGCAACGATGCGTTGCTTACGTGCTTCGCCTCAAAGACGCAGGACTTCGGCTTCTTCTACAGCCGTATAGATGCCAATGGGCACTCTGTCAATCTTGACGGAGCGGTTCTTGAAGTCAAGCACAACATTGTGCTTCTTCAGGAAAGGCGTCTCAAGGACTACGTCGTAACGGTTGATATCGACCACGTCGAAATAACACGGCTCGCTCATCGAGCCAACTTTAATCATGGCTCGAGCACCGTGGTTGATGCGCGTGCGGCTGCCCTTCGTGCCCAGCTGTAGGCTCATCTGCTCCTGCAGATCAATTCGATCCGCCTTGGAGATGAAGGCCTGCCCTGGTGACATGGCCACCATCATACAACCCGTGTCAATCAGGGTGTACGCAGGCACGCCGTTAATCATTGTCTCGATGCATATCGGCTGCTGGGCTTCTGGGTCGCGCACTGGTTGATCCTTTGGATCCTTCAACCGGTGTATACGGAAATCGTACAGCCACGTGTTTGTGAGGGATTTGGTAGGTGCGGTCGTGGCTTCCAATTGGAAGGACTGCAGGATATGCTTTGCATCGTATTCGATGGAAGACGGAACCGCCTCCTTCTCCCCGTCCGGGGTCGTGAAGACGGGTTCGGCGCGCATGACGTAGAACTTGTCACGGCGGCCTTCGTCGTCATCCCAGTCAGGCTCATCCTCTGGAGAATCGTAGTCCAAGTGGTAGGCGTCGTAATCCAACTCCGGTAGATCCACGTCGTCATCGACGTCGCCCTGGACCTCTCCAGGCATGTCCTCTGGACCGCTCTGTTGCTGTAGGATCTGCTGAGAGAGGCCGTCGGCCTCACCGTCCAAGTCGTCGGCGTCGACGATCCGCTGGGCGTACATACGGCCGGGCTTGCCATATTGCGGACACTTTGGGTCAGTCGAAATATGACCCTGTCCGCTGCACTTGAAGCATTTGACATTGGGGTTGTTACCCCCCGATGATCCGACGTTGGGAGGCGTCGATTTCGACTGTCCCTGTCGCGGTACCTCTTGACGATGTGGTCGACCGTCCTTACGGAA
>NW_006766898.1:422728-427566 GCF_000275845.1 Dichomitus squalens LYAD-421 SS1 | reverse complement strand
TTCGGCGCGCATGACGTAGAACTTGTCACGGCGGCCTTCGTCGTCATCCCAGTCAGGCTCATCCTCTGGAGAATCGTAGTCCAAGTGGTAGGCGTCGTAATCCAACTCCGGTAGATCCACGTCGTCATCGACGTCGCCCTGGACCTCTCCAGGCATGTCCTCTGGACCGCTCTGTTGCTGTAGGATCTGCTGAGAGAGGCCGTCGGCCTCACCGTCCAAGTCGTCGGCGTCGACGATCCGCTGGGCGTACATACGGCCGGGCTTGCCATATTGCGGACACTTTGGGTCAGTCGAAATATGACCCTGTCCGCTGCACTTGAAGCATTTGACATTGGGGTTGTTACCCCCCGATGATCCGACGTTGGGAGGCGTCGATTTCGACTGTCCCTGTCGCGGTACCTCTTGACGATGTGGTCGACCGTCCTTACGGAAAGGTTGCCCTTTCTGTTCCGGTCTCTGACCCGAACCACCTGGTCGAGGTTGTGGGGCCTGTTGAGAAGGGGGTCGATCCGCTCGGTACTTCCCTTTGGAAGTCGAGCTATGGCGCGGCGGCGTCGACGTCGACGTCCGCTGTTGTGACCCATCATGCCCTTGACGCGACCTAAAGGAAGCCATTGCTTCCTCTATCTCGCGCGCGGCAGACACGAATGTTACGAAGTCGTCACGCCGAATGTGCAGGCCCCGGCTGATAGTCAGCTCGCGCTCAATGGAAGCGGGTAGCGCTGCTACAAACCACTCCTTGATGTCCTGTTGAGTCGGCGGCTGGAACATTCGTTCCGCGTAATAGACCAGTCGGTCATACAGCCTCGATACCCCGCCATTGTGAGGTTCGAATCGAACACTCGCAAACTCGCGCGCTGCTACAGCGAACTGATCCGTTGGGATGAAACGGCGGTATAGTCCTATGATGGACTCGAGGTGTGACATGGGCCTATCTACTGGCCGTATCGGCGACGTAACCGTCTGCTGATACCAGACTGCTGCTTCACCCGTCAAGCACTGACGGGTGAAGGATATTCTCTGAATATCCAAGTCCGGTCCCCTCAGTCTGAGGGTGTCCAGATAGGACAAGAGATTCTCTAGCCAGACATTGAAGGCATCGTTGTCGTCCTTTCCATCGAAAGGGTCGGGTGCCTTCAGTTTGATCTGCTTGAGGTATGGCGGTAGTGGTTCGTCGGGGTCTTCACCCAGACACTTGTCGAATATGCTCAAGATCATGCTGATCCCGAGACTGTCTCGGAGATTGGTGTGGTCAGGGCTCGCCGCTACCTGGCTCGGCGCACCCAGTAGAGGCAGCTGATATCCACCAATGGTGGACGTCGCTCCTACGTATGGGGCGGCCGAAGCGGCTGGATGCACCTGTGGTGCACTAGGCCGGTTGCGATGCCCACTTATCGAGCCCATGTTTGAATGAACGTGAGTGGGCGGTGCCGACACGCCGAGTGCGACGTAGGGAGGGTAGGCCGCTAATGGCGACGATCTTGTCGGCGCGCAGTGGGCGTTATCCTGTCCAAAGTGGACGCTCCAGCGACGTTCTGTCTGGGCCGCCACGTTGGTGACCCTAACCGTCGCGGCCGACTGTTGGTTCGGCGGATTCGGCGCGGGCGATCGGGTAGTTCGCGGTCCGTATCCTGGGGGATACGATGGTGGTGTCCTCGAGACGAGGGTCGTAGGCGACTCCCGACTTCCTGGATGAGACGCAACGCGGTTCGATTGAACCGCGATGCCCGCGTTCTGCTCGCGCTGGTCTCGAGTATGAGCCAGTGCGGCCTCTAACCGTTGATGAAATTCAGGGGCAGGGTTACTGTTCGGTTGAACAGTTTCCCCATCCTGTATCAATCCGAGGCCCATGTCTGGCAACTCCTGCAGTTGCTCCGTCGCCGTTTCGTAGGCTATATTTAGTCAGGACGGTGACTCGTCCGCGACCTCTGCAACCGACGGTTGCGCATATTGTTGGTTCGCGGGTTCAGGTGGTGGTGGTTGCAATTGTTGCTCCGACTGCTGTTCAGTAGTGCTCTCCTCCACTATCCTGGCGCGGCGAGTCGGATACGACTCTAGCATCCGCGACGCCCATTCGGGCGTACTTGCCTCTGGATCCAGCGCGTGGTTATGAAGCCACGTCGCCAGAGTGTGTACGCCCTCCATCTCGAGGTTCTCCGTCACGTAAGACAACGCCCTACGCGGGGACCATTCCTGGTCGGTGGCCTCAGCTATATACACCCCAAGCTGGGCGGTGCGCCCTAAAATATTGAGGAACTGTTGCATCCTCAATTGCATGACCGGAGACCTCCGCACTGGTAGTGCATTGGAGGGCTCGTTGTCCCCATCCCCCGCGGCGTCTCATACTGCTAACGCTCCTGCGTTACCAGCAGAGTTCCTATCTCGGTTGGACCTAATGGTTACGTTCCTTAAGGGGTTCGACGCTACTGACGTCGGGTTTACCCCACCCTGCGATATCGCCGGGCTTGCTCGAACTGAGCTATTCTCGGGAGCAACTTCCTGTCGGCGACTAGCAGTAGGCGTCGAACTACTTGCTATGTCCTCAGAGAACCGGCGGGTCCCTGTGGACCTTAGGGGAGCGCCGTTTCGGAGTGAGTCCGCACATCTGCCAGACGAGCTAGGACCTCCGGGGATAGAGCTTCCTGACGAAGTGTCCGGGTCTCGGGGAGACCGCCTCAGAGGCGAAGCTCGAGTCGAGCTCGCGGTCTCACGGTGTGTCGCGTGTGATGTCGAGGGTTCCGTCATGGTAGGTGCCTAACGCACAATACAATCTAGAAACCCACGTATTCGTGGTATGAAGTGTAAAAAAGTGTAATGTTTACGGGTGTCGCCTGATTCACACAAGTCCAAAGTACACTGAACCAATCTCTAGATTGAGAGGGCGTATACTATGGTGGACGTGGTGAAAGGCTGAGAAGCCTTCGCCACGTTGCGCGGATCCAGATGGATCAGCGCCGATCACCATGACGATCCAGATGTAGATACAAGATGTAGATTAACTACGTAGATAAGATAAGATAATGAACGATCCGTTACAGCCAGCATCATCTTCGAGGAGACAATGGAGTGAACGATCGACCTTCATCATTATAATACTCTGGGCCCTCTGAATCTTAAGGTTGTGCTCCTTAAGTGCTTCAGCATCACTGGGAGTAGTTGGTGTTGAGTTGGTGATGCTCCAGGAACCAATCATGATGAGATAGCACTTCATCTGCGCAGCCCAGTTGGGGTACTGGTTGATGTTGGAAAGGGACGTGAGAGAACTCGAGTCGACCTTGTCCAACATGACGAGGGAATGGAGTAGGAGATGACAATCAAAGAAATCGTCTGAGTGTGATGGAGGTGGAGCGTGAAAGAAAGAATCAAAGTCTTGCTCGAGATAGTGAAGAGGGATGGATACCGGGACTGGCGTTGGAGGCTCTGAGTCCGGTAATCCAAAAGCAGCAGCGTGGATAAATGGTTCGGTTGTCTGAACATCGGAGCAGAGGGCAAAGGGGAAGCTTGAGGGAAAATCTTCTGGACTAAGTGGTCCTGAAAAACGATTGGGACAGATGTCCTCGTCGCACTGGCGCCACTCTGCTGTATCAAGCTTGTATGCTCGATCACAACCGTCCTCAAGGTCGTAGATGTGAGGTAGACCTTGACAATTGAAAGGAGGTTCTTCTTCTTCAGAGGCAGGATGGTCAGGGCCAATTGCTTGCTCGACCTCCTCGTCAGAAGAGATAGAAGGTTCCGCTGCTGTTGTCAGATCCAAAACAGCCAGGAGACAGGGAAACGCGATATAAGATGGAGAGCCACGTGCGAAAGCAACAAGATATGAACACCTATTGAGGCAACCAGGAAGCAAGCAAGCTGGAGATGCCTACAACCCGGGTAGAAGTCGCCAACTGTGCCCAAGAAAAGCTAGCTAGGTACATATGCAAAAGGCTATCATAAGGAGGGTCCACATGGTTGTCCTCCAGTCCTAAGGTCACTAACAATGCCGGTACAAGTGCTGGCGGGCGCAAGTGCATGGCCTGGCACAGGGATATCTGAAACCCCGTACGCCTCGAAAGTGCAATAGGGTGCTACACGTTACTAGATACTAGACTACAAGCGCTCACGGGCACAACTGTGCGAAGTCACTGTGGCAGCAGTGTCGGTGGGCACAGTCAAGAGTTTGAGATAGTGGAGGGGATGCATGGGCAGAACCGAGTGTCGACAGAGAGGGATGATGGGTGCGCGCAGTGATAAACGTCAACACGAAACTTCGGTCAGAGCGCTGTTAGCTGCAGTGGGCCTCAGAGGGGTCACAATGGCCTAAGTCGAGCTCTGTAAGTCTTTTCATTGCAAGGAAACTGTGCTACACACCTAAGTCGAGCTCTGTAAGTCTTAAGGACTGCAGAGTCGACTCAGGCGCAGATGACGGCGCACAGAGCGCGTGGGAACTAGCTAACACAACCATACACTACGTGGCGCTGGAATGGCGCCAAACGGACCAGAAGTGCATAAGGTAGACACTATTCTAGAGTGCAGTCAGATCTACAGAAATGGAGACTACTAGTGAAAGAAATGCGATATCTGTATGGAAACGAGAGTTGTGACTATACGAAAATTACCGTAGATAGCGGACAGTGCGAACTATGTATGGCGCGATGCGGGACTTGGTGCGATTAAAATCGACGGCGCTACAGCACCGACTCCAACACTCCCCCCTAATCCATCAAGTCCCCAATCCAAGCATCTTCACCATCTCAAGCACCTTGGGCTTGGGCAGCGACTTGGTCAGGATGTCTGCTGGCATGTCAGATGTGCGCAGATGCACAATCTCAAGCCGACCCTTGGCCACCTCGTCTCTG
>NW_006766898.1:416709-422498 GCF_000275845.1 Dichomitus squalens LYAD-421 SS1 | reverse complement strand
GCATGGGCAGAACCGAGTGTCGACAGAGAGGGATGATGGGTGCGCGCAGTGATAAACGTCAACACGAAACTTCGGTCAGAGCGCTGTTAGCTGCAGTGGGCCTCAGAGGGGTCACAATGGCCTAAGTCGAGCTCTGTAAGTCTTTTCATTGCAAGGAAACTGTGCTACACACCTAAGTCGAGCTCTGTAAGTCTTAAGGACTGCAGAGTCGACTCAGGCGCAGATGACGGCGCACAGAGCGCGTGGGAACTAGCTAACACAACCATACACTACGTGGCGCTGGAATGGCGCCAAACGGACCAGAAGTGCATAAGGTAGACACTATTCTAGAGTGCAGTCAGATCTACAGAAATGGAGACTACTAGTGAAAGAAATGCGATATCTGTATGGAAACGAGAGTTGTGACTATACGAAAATTACCGTAGATAGCGGACAGTGCGAACTATGTATGGCGCGATGCGGGACTTGGTGCGATTAAAACCGCAGGCGCTACAGCACCGACTCCAACATCATAACCTGATAAACTCGGGGCTGTTGTTACACTGAAGTACTAACACAAGTCTATCCAGACTTATCACGCGGACTTATCCAAGTACACGGTGTAGCACACGGGGGAAGAGAGTATCGCACAAGTGCCTAGATTGAGGGATATGGGGATACAGAAGGTAACGAAGAGGAGAACAGAAGTGGGGAGCCTCTACCGACTACAGGCCTCCTTATATACTACGGGGTACCGTCCGTATTAGGAAGGAAAGGGAACCGACCAAAGTGGGGAGGTATAAGGAGACTGTAAAGGAACGCCTCTGGTCGAGGCTGGGCCCGGTATAGTACACGACCTAGGTCAGGGTCCTGTGATATAACCGAAAGGGGATAGAGGCGGGGCAGGGTCCCGAGTCTAGGTCAGGGTCAGGTAATGTAACCGAAAAGGGAAAGGGGCGTGACAAGGGTCGGGGTCTGGGTCAGGGTAAAGTAATGTAACCGAAAAGGGAAAGGTCAGGGTCGGACTCAGGGTCCGGTCATATAGACGAAAGGGGAAGTATTAAGGGAGAGGGCCGTAACTAGAAACATAGTCATCAGGGGGCGGAATGGGGGGTGGTAGTGTACAGGCGGACAACGGAGGAACAGGGAGGCAAGCATAGGTTGCCAGGGACAGGAAAGGGGGTGGAGTGTACACGTGGGCGATGAGAAGGAGTAGTCCAATAACAAAAGATAGGGGGTGGGGCGTACCAACGGTAGCATTACCCCCGTTTCTAAGCACGATCGTCCCGATCGTTCAACTCCAAGTCCGGCTCCGTGAGCAGTGACGAGGGCGCTGGCAGGTACCAGAGGCCGATGTTCAAGCCAGGGTCAATGGGGTTGAAGTAGCCTCCGGTGATGAAGGTAATGGTGCGGGACGGCGACGGTGCGATGGTGGAGGAGGCGACGGGGGGCGATGAGGAACGGAACGAGGGGTTAGCGGGGGCGGGGCGCATGGGACGGAAAGGGGCGGAGATGGTGTCAGCGGGGACGTCATGGATGACAGCGGGCGGGGATACGGGGGAAGGGCTGTGCGAAAGGAGGACCTCTTCGACGGGTGCGGCAGGTGTGACAGGGGTGGGTGGAGGGGAGTCACCATAGTTGGAGACGTCGAGGATCTTGGCGTCGTAGAAGTTCCCCCATACGCTGCGATGGAGGTCGTTCCCCAATATGTTGTCGTAGAGACGCACAGCGCGTCCGTTCCGGTACTGACAGACCGAGACGGGGATGTTGCGGACGTTATACGTGTTGACGAGGTTGTCGGCCGCTTCTCTCCATACATCGCAGTCGGTGACGCGGGCGGCGGAGTCGTGTGCCTGGATCATCACCCGAAGGAACCCCAGGTATTGGGCCTCCGTGAACCGTCCACTGGGGTGAAGATTGTCGCCCAAGATGCTGATGAAGTAGGCGTTGTCGATGCCAGGGATTTGCTCCCACCGCTCGTCCCAGGTGTAGCTCCGGAGTTAGACCTCGAGGAGAGCAGTTCTGTTGAGGTGGCCTGAGATACGCCACTCCCAAGGGTGTCTACCGACGTGACGGGGTTCTTCCGGCCCAATTTGTCAGCCGTCCGGGAGTCGTTCGTCGTAGAGGAGGGCCCCCCGTATGCTGGGTAGCCCAGGAGGAGCGTCCGATAGTGGACTGTGGTGGGGCCCGGGGCGGAGGCGGGGTACGGGGGGGTGCGAGGGGTGCGTTGGCGGAGCGGCAGGGTTGGAGGGGCAGGGGGCGCGGACAGGGCGTCGGGGTCGGTGGTGTCGTTGAGGTCGCCTCCGCTGATGGTGCCGAGGACCGTTCAGACGGCCGAGGTCGGCCACTCCATGGGCAACGAGGGGTCGACGACCATGGCGAACGGGGGTTCGTTCTCGTCAACGGGGCTCGGAGAGCGGGAGGTGGGGCTGGGAGAGCAGGGAGAGGGGTGTGTACTGGTCGGAGGGGGCACGCGGGAGCGTAGGCGGTCGGGCATTGGGCGGAGGTGCTGCAGTGTTGGAGAGGGGGAGTCGCAGAGCGGAGGAGAGCAGCGCAGACGCTGTACAGGGGAGGCCCACTCCATGTCGGCTGCGTTCATGAAGACGTCCCCCCAGTTGGTGTTGCTCCAGTCGACGATGGGGTCACCCCATCCGGAGACGTCGGCCGGGTTTCCCCATTCCGGGGCGGACAGAGGCGGCGTGGGGGGAATTGGAGAGGCGGTGTGGCTGTCGTTGGCGGCGATGATGCGCTCCAGCCAGGTCCGCTCGCACTCCCGATCAATCTGCTCTATGTGGTTGACGAGATCAGCAATGGGGAAAAGATGATGGGGGGCGCAAACAATATCTAAGGCGTGGTCGGACATGGCGATTGTCGTGGCCCGCAGCTGGGAGACGGTATCGTAGGCCCGACATTGGTCAGCCGGGTCGGTGAGCTCGCTGACGTCCCAGTCGAAGGTCCGGAGGTGGGTGAGGGTGACGACTGACTCGCCGTAGATGGCCCAGGCGTGACTAGTGGGCGGGACGTCCCGGAACCGCCATTCCAGGACATTGCGCAACTCTGGGCTGGGTTGGAGAAGGAGCCACCCAATGTATTGGCATTGGGAGGTCTGGCCGTATCCAGTGATTTTGTTGCCGGGCAGGTGGAGGAAGGAGAGGTGGAAGTCGTGGTCGAGGAACCACTAGGGGGTGGGGACGTCTTCGGGGGCAGCGCGGTAGGTGGAGGCGAGTTGCGGCATGGTGTGGATTGGCGGGAGAGAGGAGGGGGTTGGGGTCGTTCCCTAGAGTCGCTGTTGCTTCTTATACTTGGTGAGGAGCTTCGGCGCATTGGTCATCTCTTTCCCGGAAACCCACGAATTTTCGCTACTAGGCCAGCCCTTCCAAGAGACGAAGTATTGATAGCCTTTCCCACGTTTCCGATGGGCTAAGATGGCCTCGACTTCCCATTCTTCTTCGCCTTCTATGGTCTCCGGAGGCGGTCTGGGGTAGTCTGGACCGTGTTCCTTGGTGACTCGATAAGGTTTGAGCAGATTCACATAGAAGACGTCGTGGATCTTCCAGGCCTTGGGGAGTTTCAGCCAAACCGTGACTGGGCCGGTGATCTCGTCAATCTCGAAGGGTCCTTCCCTTTTTGGAGCTAGCTTTCGGTGGGGATAGGGGAGTTTGACATCAGCAAAAGTGTAAAAATATCCTACAGGATTGCGGACATTGCCTGAAGCGCCATTTGTGGCATGGTCTTGCAATACCAGAAATGTATTCCGAGAGCGCGCAATACCGGCAATACCTCGCAATACCTGCAATAATGCGAAATATTGCCCGGTATTGCCGATATTGCCTGGTCTTGTAGGATATTGCAAGGTCTTGCAATACATTTACGACATTGCAAGACCACCCATGACAGTGCATGATCTGACGTATATTGCGCGCTCTCGCTGAGTATTGCCTGAACGGGCAATACAGCAAAAGATTTTTACACTTTTGCTGATGAAGATTGGTTGATTTGAGGAGGATCCTGTCGCCTTTTTTGAACATGACCGGCTTGGTTCCAGCCCTTCGGGCCATGATCTCCGCTGCTCGATTGTGCACAGCTTCCGCATTGGCTCTGTTTTCGAGTAGTTGCTGGATTCGTTCTTCTGCACTTGGGTGCGTGGATGGAGAGAGGGAGTTGGGGAATATGTCGGGGTTGTAGCCCATGATGAGTTCGAACAGAGACTTGCCCGTAACGGAGTGCTTGCGTTGGTTGTGGTAGAACTCGAAGGCGGGGAGTTTGTCCGACAAGCTGTCCGGGTTGTTGAGGCAGTAGATGCGCAGAGCCAAGTCGATCTCCTGGTTGACTCGTTCTGTCTGTCCGTCCGTCTGAGGGTGATACGCCGTGAGTCGGAAGGTCTTGACTCCTACAAGTCGCTGCAGTTCTTGGAAAACCCCGGACGCAAACTGGGGTCCTCGGTAGGATATGATCTTCTGAGGGGATCCAAACTATTTGTAGACATCTCGGAACAGTAGTTTGGCTGCTTCCAAGGCAGTGACATTGATAGTGCAGGAGGTAATGACTGCACCTTTGGTGGTGTCGTGATCTACTACCACTTGAATGGCATTGAATCTGTTGGACGTTGGAAGGCCCGTGATGTGATCCATGGTGATGACCGAAAATGGCCACGTGTTCCCTGCACGGGGAATAGGCATGGCGGGAGCTTTCACGGGGTGGGTGTTAACCTCGGATCCTTGACAGATGGCACATCCCTGCACGAATTTGCGGATAAAGTTTTCCATTCCTCCCCAACTGTACTGACGTGAGACAAGTTCGATGTTCTGGTCTTGTCCGGGGTGGCCCATTACTGCCGGGTCGTGATGTATCCGGACAATGTCCCGTCGCAGATTTTCATTCGGGGGAATGTAGATCTTGCCTTGGTACTTGGCAACACCGTCGTCCAGCTTCAAGTCTTCAGGTTTGCCATACGGAGGTAGCCTGACAAGGGTTAGACGTCCATGACGGCTAGTCTGTACCATCTTGGTGTCTTTCCGGGTGGTGTCCTTGATTTGTAGCAGTAGATCATCAGTGACAGCTCGAATAAATACCCCGTCATTTAAGACAACAACGTCCTCGTTGTCACGCTTTCCATCCGCATGGTCGGGGCGGCGGGACAGGGTGTCGGCTTGGGTCAAGGTCTTTCCGGCATGATGGTGGATTTCGAAGTGAAACTGGTCGAGGAACGCACTCCATCGGACCTGGCATCAGGTCAGCTTCTGTGCGGACCGCCAGTACGTGAGGTTCTTGTGGTCAGAGATGACCTGGATGACGTGGGGGGATCCTTCGAGGTAGTGCTTCCAGGTCTCGAATGCGCGGACAACTGCTAGGAGCTCCTTGTCGTAGATCTGATAGTTGCATTCCGCAGGCCAGAGGGCATGAGAGAGGTAGGTGACCGGCATCCAGTTCTGGTTGGCGTTCCGTTGGTGGAGGACGGCTCCGTGTCACAGTTTTCTCGTGCCACGTGACCTAGGGGTCATGTGAACCAGGACAGACACCCACCTTTACCACGAGCAACTCGTATCGGAAAGTGGAGGAGCCAGGATCGAACCCAGGACCTTGTGGGGTCCGGGAGCGCCCATCCTCACTCACTGGCAGGTGACTCACGCGTCAGCAGGGGTGCTTACTCATCGGAGGGAGCCCGGACTTAGCATGACTCAGGTATCAGTCATGAGGACATCATGTGACAGGTCAGGAGGCAGGACATGAGTCAGCAGACTCTGACCAAGCAGGGACAAATAGGTACCTGGTCTGTGCACCATTGCATTTGTATAAATAGTAGGGAGTCT
>NW_006766898.1:414641-416268 GCF_000275845.1 Dichomitus squalens LYAD-421 SS1 | reverse complement strand
ACTTGGACAGAACTTTGAGCGCATTGTCAAGGCTTTAGTGGAGTTAGAACATTTCGGGTACTTAGATTGGATCGTCGTTTAAAGTTTTGTACATCGGATATCATTGCAATGGCTTCAGGCTCTCGTTACGCCCCTCTGGCAGAGGATGACTTTGAGTCAGACGACCCAGGTCCACACACACACCCGGCTCCGTCACAGGCACACACCCGCCCGGCTTCACCCACTGCCACGCTCCAAGCGTACCCGGAAATTCAATGGATCTACGCTGGTGTTGAGTACGGCTCATTAGAAGACGCTATTCGTGCCTCGGCAAACAGTTTAGGGATCACCAACCAAGCTTACGTCGACTGGACCATCTCCGTAACAAGGGACATCACACGGCGCGAAGTGGTCAATGTCTACAACGTCCTCGGCAGCAAGATATACGAACATCGGAACGACTTCCTCAACGAGGTCGACACCACCCACGCCACCTTCAAGGAGTTGGACGTGTCTATGACGGGCCTTCACACCAAGGCTGACACTGCTGGGAACCTCACCCTCAAAGCTGTTGAAGAGAACAAACAGCTGAAGGCGGAACTGGTCACCGTTAATGCGGATCTGGAGGTTCTCAACCGGAACAACATGGAGCTCGTCAAACGGTACAAGGAACTCGCGGCTAAATTTACACAGTTGGAGCAAGGCCTATCAACCCACACCACGCTTGGTACCAGTTCCGCACCAGCCCCTGTCGTATCGCAGGCCTCGCGTATCAAGGCATCAGAACCACCCAAGTACAAGGGCAACAAAGGCTCGGACATCACTCTCGAACAATGGTTGCAGAAGATGGGTCTTTGGTTCCGCGTTCAGAACATCACCACGGACGATGACAAGATTACCCTGGCCCTCATGTACTTGGAAGGCGGTGCGCACGATTACGTCAAAGACTATGTCGAGACAGCATCAAACGGCGGAACCCTTGGATCCTGGACCGACTTCGTCAACCGACTTAAAGCAGGCTACCGTCAACTGGCTCCGGAGAAGACTGCACAGACGTCCCTCAAGGAGTGGTGCTCAAAAACTCACTCTACCGTCATTCAGTTTACCGAAAACTTCCGCCGCTACGCATCGAAGTCTGGTTACGCCGACGTGGAGCTCATCCGTCGCATCGACAACCAGGTCGGAAAGAACTCACAGATTCTGACAGTCATGACGGCAATGCGGCAGGTCAACCCAATGCTGATTCCGACGAAATGGGAACACTATCTGGACTGGGTACTGAAGCTGGAAATGGAAACTCGTGGAAATCAGGCCAAGTCGTCTTCGCAGCAGCACACGACTAGTCGCCCCCCACGGGACCCCAATGCCATGGATGTCAACGCAATGCGCAAGCCGGAGAAGCTCTCCAAGGAACAACTCGAATGGCTTGACAAGAAGCTCTGTTTCCGCTGTGGCAGGCACAAGTTTACGACTGGCCAGAAATGTCGGAACCCTCAGTACACGGGCTACTACGAGCTCCCCGACATGAAGAAGCAACCGGCCGCTCCGACCAAGGTACGCACAATGGACACGGCCAATGAAGACAAATGGGAGTACATCCGCAGGGCCCTCGAAGAGTTTGAGACCAAGGGAAAAGGCAAGGGCAAGG
>NW_006766898.1:408244-409351 GCF_000275845.1 Dichomitus squalens LYAD-421 SS1 | reverse complement strand
TGTGGGGTCCGGGAGCGCCCATCCTCACTCACTGGCAGGTGACTCACGCGTCAGCAGGGGTGCTTACTCATCGGAGGGAGCCCGGACTTAGCATGACTCAGGTATCAGTCATGAGGACATCATGTGACAGGTCAGGAGGCAGGACATGAGTCAGCAGACTCTGACCAAGCAGGGACAAATAGGTACCTGGTCTGTGCACCATTGCATTTGTATAAATAGTAGGGAGTCTGAGGCAGGGAACCTCAGACTTGATCTTCTCGTCAATCCCCCATCTCCTCTGTAGGTAGCTAGCAGCCCTACCTCTCACTGCCCCTTCTAGTCTAGGGAATCTACTTCGTTGCATCATCTCTTGCTGTGTCACTTGGAGTTGCTTCGCCCCTCAGCACCAACCCCATCACCAGTAAGCTTGTCTTTGTTTATCTGGTGGCACAGCTCGTTGGCTGTGACACTCCGGTGGCGAACATAGAGGCATCGCATTCAATTTGGAAGGCCGCGGATGGGTCGGCCATGCAAAGAATGGGCTTCTGCTGGAATAGGTTGCAGAGCGTGTCGAATGCAACCTGACATTCAGGCGTCCATTGAAAGGGTAGGTCTTTCCGGGTGAGTTGTGTGAGTGGTCAGACGATCTTGCTGTAGTCACGGATGAAGCGTCGGTAGAAGTTGCAGAATCCGAGGAAGCTCTGGACCTGTTTGAGGGTGGTTGGTACAGGCCAGGTGCGGTGTCGTACTTCTCGAGGTTTGGGTGTGAGAAGAGTTTATATAACAAATCTCTAGATGTTTGGGTGAGGGGTGAATCTCAGCTCTCTATAAACCTAAGAAGCTCTGCCACAAGGTGTATGAGGTTTCCTGTTTTTCCAAAATTGACCTCGTTGAGTTCGGGTTGGTTGTGGTTGTACTTGACGATTCTGACAAAAGTCTGTGCAATACTGTCTAGCTTTATGGCACTGTGTGTGTGTACTCTGACTATGTAGACCATTTACTGGCTCCACAGACTCCATTCACAACTTTTTCGGGTGTACTGATTGTTCCGGCAGAGTTTCCCTTATATCCGGCTGTTCTATGCAGTCTGTGCTTGTTCCGCGAGTCTATCCGAGACTCTTTCTGTCT
>NW_006766898.1:275604-406998 GCF_000275845.1 Dichomitus squalens LYAD-421 SS1 | reverse complement strand
ATAGTCTTCGTTATCTGGTTTCCGCAGGATCTTGACTCTGCTGACCACATTCCAAACCACTTGCGCCCACCAGGAACTCATGTCACCTGCAAAGTACTCGTATGGTACAGCGAGGCTAAGGATCGCCGGCGACTGAATGTGTTGTACAAGCACGATGACGCGGCTCTCCTGATACTCGGCTACTCGAAGGACTCAACCAAGAAAGTGTACATCCTTAGGCAATGTCCAACCCGGCTCTAACTTGCTCGGAAGGATAAGCCAACATGGGGTATCGGGAGGCGGAATTGGACCAAATGGGTGCGTTTCCGGCACACGAATCCGCGGAGTGTGGAAGTGAAGATGGTGAGAGTCCTTGCGTACAATTACCGGGCAGCGGATGATGTTGTCCAAGTTGAGGTGGTCCGAGAGGTATGGGATCATCTCGTTGGGGATTGTGAGGGTCTGTCGGGGGACGGTAGACATGATGGGAGGTGCCACATCACAAAACATGGACCCACCGTTTTACACCTTTTGATGTTTGACGCCTGTGGTTACGTGATAGGTTCCGATTGTTACTAATCACATGATTATGTAGCTCGTTGTAAGCCATGTTCAGGTGCCAATTCATTTTGGTGCCTGACAGCGGATGCCGTCGAGCTTGACTGGGTCCATGCTGAGCGATCCTTCGCGAATGATGGTGCCCAGGAACTCGACCTCGGCAGCATCGAACATGCACTTCTCATGCTTGAGGAACAGGTCCATTTCGATGAGACGCTGAACGACCCGCTGCGTTCGACGGTGGTGGTCGTCCTGTGTCTTGGAGAATATCAGAATGTCGTCCATGTAGATGACGATCCATCCTTCCGTGATCATGTCTTTAGAACCGTCGTTCATTATTGCCTAGAACGTCGCCGGGGCGTTGAATAACCCGAAGAACATTACGGTCGGCTCGTAGAGTTTGAGGGGGGTCTTGAAGGCCGCCTTCCACTGATCTCCATCTTTGATGCGGACATTGTTGTAACCTGCACAGACATCCAACTTTGTGAAGTACTTGGCCCCCTGCAACTTGTCGATGAGGTCGTTGATGAGGGGGAGGGGGTAGACGTTCTTGATTGTGCTGGAATTGAGGTACCGGTACCCTTGAACAGGTCGCATGGAACCGTCCTTCTTGTCCACGAAGAAGAACGGGGATGTCATTGGTGAGGTGGACGGGCGGATAAATCTCTTGGCGAGGTTTTCGTTGATGAACCTATGAAGTTCCTGCATCTTGAGCGGGGACAGGGGGTAAAGCTTGCAGTCCCGGGGTTTGAAATCGGGTCGCAGGTCAATGGGGTGATCCCAGGCCCGGGGTTTGGGCATTCGTTTGGCCGCCTTCTTCTCAAACACCTGGTGATAGGTTTTGAGGTAGTCTGGGATGACCACAGGAGCCTTGACGTCGGCTGCCTTCGACCCTGCATTGACGGTCAGTTGGGTCGATATGGTGGTGCAAGCGATGGGGGTGTCTCTGATGATGAGTCATCGAATGGTGGCAGATGAGTTCCATTCGGGATGGATGTCTCCGTGAAGGAAAGCGGTAAGGTGTCAACGGGGATTCCCTGAGAGGCGCTGGTGGTATTCCCAAAGTCGCTGTTCCGCCCGCAGGTATTTGGCGTCGAACCGGACCTTGCCCTGTACCCAGTCGATATGGGGGTTATACTGGATTAGCCACGGCATTCCGAGGATGATGTCGTCCCGGTCGCAGTCCGCAACGTAGAGTTTGGTGGGGAACTCGTGGCTATTGATTCGAAAGTGGCCGATGAACTTCTGGGTGACTGGTCCGACCATGTTGGTGGTGCCATCAACATTGGTGAAACGAAGGGGAGAGGGTAGGGTGATGAGAGGGAGGTTGTGCTTCTTCGCGAAATTCTGGTTAAGGAGAGAAGCACTTGCTCCGCAATCGATGAACGCATGAGCTCCGACGCTTGTAGACTCGTACTCGATGCTGCCTGGGATAAGAATAGATTGATGTTGTCGTTCTGTAGTGGCAACAAACGAGATACTAATACAGTCAGAGGGCAGCTCTTCTGTCGGCAAAGACTGCCCATTCAAAAACCCTCATCTGAATCGTCTACGTCAACCTGACTGATCGTTTTGTCAGGTGTGTCTTCGCCATTGTCTTCATCATCGGCGACCTCGCCATCCTCTAGTTCATCAACCTTGCACACCTTCCGCTTCTTCTGTCCAGGCTGTTGTCCTTTGGCACGGTTGTCCGCCTTCTTCTTAAGGCAATCACGTGCGATGTGACCAGTCTTGTGGCAGTAGAAGCATTGCTTCTTCTCTCTGTCTTCCTTCATGGCTGGAGTGTCGACTCATTGTATAGAGTTGGTACAAGCGGACTGTCCCTTTGTGCCTTGGCCCTGTCGGTCGTTGCGAGAGCGTCCCTCGAGTTGGCGCAGATGTCGTTCCTCATAGTTGGAGTGTTCGATCTCCAACACCCGTGCTGCCCACTCATTAACGGTGGTGGGGATGGGGTACGTGAGGCGAACCCGTCGTCGCATGCTTTCTGGGAGACGCTCCTTGTAGAAGGACAGCTAAGCACTGTCTTCGAGTATACCGGCGAGGGCGCAGAGGCAGAAGAATTCCGCATTGAAGGTGTCTGGTGCGGCAGGTCAGTAGTCGAGGTGGTACAGCTTGGAGGCGGCCGTAGCGGCTTCTTCGATGGGCTGGAAGGTCTGTTGTAAGACAGTTTCGAACACGTTCCAGGTGTTCCAGCCGTTTCGTCGGGCCTGAGCGATGTATCCATCCTTCCAGGCGATCACCTTTGGTCCGTCCATGAACATTAGGGCGGTGACGATTCGGCTCTGGTCGGTGGTGTAGTCGGCTGGATGTGCTTCGAAGAACAGGAAGAGTTCATTGAGGAAGGTGCGTAGATTGTCGTGGTCTCCGTCAAAAACATTGGGTGCGCGGACTTTGGTTCGTCCGGTGGTGACGCCTGGTGCGCCGAGAGGAGCGACAGGTGGTGGTCTGCCGGGGCCTTGAGGAGGTCCGCCACCTAGAGGGGGTCCGCCGCCGTGGGGGGGTCCACCACCTTGAGGTGGTCCGCCACCTTGCGGAGGTCCGCCTGGGCCTTGAGGAGGTCCACCAGGGCCTTGAGGAGGTCCACCAGGGCCTTGAGGAGGTCCGTCCCCTTGCAGAGGTCCACCAGGTCCCTGAGGAGGTCTGCCGCCCTGCGGAGGTCCGACAGGTCCTTGAGGCAGACCAGTGGGTGTGGGTAGACGACTAGGCGGTGCAGCAGTAGTAGGTGGTATCACGGGTTGTGCTATCAGAGTCCCACTGCTGGCGTAGCGAGTGGTTTGGCCAGGTTGGGCCCCTGTCGCCTGGCGTAGCGAGGAGATGCTGTCTTGGGGGGCGAACATATTTCCGAGCTGGAAACTGGGGAGGCTAGGACGGGGTGGTACTGCAGACATAGTGGTGTCTATGAGTTCTGTTGCCGTGTCTGCGTTGCTGCCTGGTTCGTCCTCATTGTATCGAGGAGCGGAGTTGTCTTCCGACAAAGGTGTACCCTCGGTGGGCTCGTTTGCTACGTCTGGTAGGGAACTGGTTCAGTGGGTAGCGGGGCTGCGCGGAGGGGAGGGGGCTATTGTTCAATTTAGGGCCCAAGTCGTTTGGATGAAGGCTTCCTGCCTTTTCTGTGGCGCGTTTCCGGCGGTGACGTTGGGGCTGCTCTGTCCGTTGTATCGGTTGGGGCACAGGTGGTTGTTGCAATTGCGTCTGTTCTGTCCTTCTCTATTGAAGCTGACATCGCGTCAATTCTCGGGGTTGTATTGGTGGATTCGTTGGGCGCAATCGGTCCACTGCATGTTCATGCGGAGGAGTACCTAGTCCAGGTGGAAGTTGCGTAGAGTCGCTGAATAGTCGGAATCGGAATTAGCGTCAGGGGACTCGTATCTGTTTCAAATGATGCAACAGTGAGATTTGTATAGTTCCCTGACCCCAACGAGTAGATGTAGGTGTCGGCAGTGTTCGGCGAAGTCCGGGTCCAAAAGACTCTGAATGTTACGAAGATTCTCAGCCTGTTTGCGAATTCGAGCAGCAAAGTAACTGGATCCGTGGTGTTCTTCTCAGTCGTAGCTGATGGGGATGGGGGGAAGGGGTGGGCTAACGAGCCGATGGAGGTTGTGAAGGGTGTTGATGACCAGCTGAACTTTTTTGATGAGAACCTGGATGTGTGCTTGCTCGGAGATCGGGGTGAGAGTCGGGTGGTGGTTGGTAATGTCGTACAATGCACTTGTGTTGTCCCAAATCCTCATAAGGAGGGAGAGGATGTCTAGCGGTTTGGGGCTCGGGGGATTGTCTGCCGATGATTCTTGCTTGGTGTTGATGAGCGATGGTAGTTCATCGTCCGCGTCGTACCCGTCGTCATGGAGTACCCAATGCTCGAGTTCGTCAAGGATAGTAAATTTGAGGCTTGCCTGGTTTGGTGCCCAAGAGCCGATGCTCAGGCGATATTCATTCCAAACTGGGCTGTGAAGGACGGCTCATGCGTGAGTCCTTCCGATCCGGTCAAGCGTCTGTCATAGTTTTCTCGTGCCACGTGACCTGGGGGTCATGTGTACTGGGACAGACGCTCGCCTTGACCGCGGACAACTCGTATCAGAAAGTGGAGGGGCCAGGATTGAACCCCAGACCTCGTGACGGTCAGGAGCGCCCATCCTCACTCACAGGCAGGTGACTGATGTGACAGCAGGAGCGCTTACTCATTGGGAGGGGTCCGGACTCGGCACGACTCAGGTATTAGTTGTAAGGTCACCATGAGGCAGGTCAGAGGGTAGGACATGAGGCAGAGAACTCTGACCAAACGATGGTCAATAGGTACCTGGTCTGTGCACCATTGTATTAGTATATAGTAGGGAGTCTAAGGCAGGGAACCTCAGACTTGATCTTCTCATCGATTCCCCATCTCCTCTGTAGGTAGCTAGCAGCCCTACCTCCCTCACTACCCCTTCTAGTCTAGGGAATAAATCTCTTCACATCTCTTGCTATGTCACCTCTGGTTGCTTTGCTTCTCAGCACCAACCTCTGCATCAGTAAGCTTTTCCCTTGTTTGTTTTGGTGGCACAGCTCGTTGGCTGTGACAGCGTCCATTGACGGATGAGTTCGATAGCTGCCTGTCTCTGAGGCATTGGTGCTACTGGTCGATCGAGGAGTAATCCTTCCTGGTAGGTCGCACGTCTGTGTGCTTCCTCGAGCTGCCAAATGGAATGTTCGGTGTCCGCTGGTGTGGCTTGGCGTTGTACTAGGTTGTATGCTCGATGTTCCTCGGGGGTGCGGTTGTGGTTGTAGACAACTGCCTCATCGTCCACGTAACTGACTGTAGTATGGTCACGGTCGTGCGTTCATCGAAGTCGGTCTGCAAGTTGACGAATAGGATGCGCCACGATGAGTCCTATTCAGGGTGTGGTAGAAGAACTTCTGTTCTGATGTTACACTGAAGTACTAACACAAGTCTATCCAGACTTATCACGCGGACTTATCCAAGTACGCGGTGTAGCACACGGGGGAAGAGAGTATCGCACAAGTGCTTGAGGAATATGGGGATACAGGAGGTAACGAAGAGGAGAACAGAAGTGGGGAGCCTCTACCGACTACAGGCCTCCTTATATACTATGGGGTACCGTCCATATTAGGAAGGAAAGGGAACTGACCAAAGTGGGGAGGTACGAGGAGACTGTAAAGGAACGCCTTTGGTCGACGCTGGGCCCGGTATAGTACACGACCTAGGTCAGGGTCCTGTGATATAACTGAAAGGGGATAGAGGCGGGGCAGGGTCCCGAGTCTAGGTCAGGGTCAGGTAATGTAACCGAAAAGGGAAAGGGGCGTGACAAGGGTCGGGGTCTGGGTCAGGGTAAAGTAATGTAACCGAAAAGGGAAAGGTCAGGGTCGGACTCAGGGTCCGGTCATATAGACGAAAGGGGAAGTATTAAGGGAGAGGGCCGTAACTAGGAACATAGTCATCAGGGGGCGGAATGGGGGGTGGTAGTGTACAGGCGGACGACGGAGGAACAGGGAGGCAAGCATAGGTTGCCAGGGACAGGAAAGGGGGTGGAGTGTACACATGGGCGACGAGAAGGAGTAGTCCAATAACAAAAGATAGGGGGTGGGGCGTACCAACGGTAACAGCTGTGAAGACAAAGATTAGATCTGACTAGAGTCGAAGCAAGATCTTCAGTCAGTAAGGAAAGACTATATTGCTATATTGTAGTAACCAACTGTACCTAGAGTCGAAGCAAGACTACAAAGGTCAAGTAAGTAACTACAAGTTAGAGATAGATGTAACGAAGTACTCACTCTTCAGTCAGTAAGGAAAGACTGAAAAGGGAGGATGCAATCTGAAGTCCTTATATACTACAGAGAAGTGTCCATGACTAATCGAAGAGGGGTCAGTCACATGTACCACAGTGCGATGAATAACACGATGGGGAAAGAATTGCGATGTATCGCACCATAGGATGAGTAAGAGATGAGTAAGGCATAGACCTGTCTAGACCGTTCTGGAGTAGTACGGATTGTCCTAGACAGTACCAGAAGTGTCAGGAAGCATAGCTATAGTACACGAGCAGAGAGTCCCAAATATGGTAACATACTACATAAGCAACCACAGCTAAGTGCTAGGAGACGCATAGCCTCACATAGTCCGGACCGGATAAGTCTAAGTTCAACATCTAAGTAGACAGTACTATATTTACGGCCTACCATGAGGCTCAGTCTTGCAGGGCAATAAACGGGATCTAGAAGAAGAAGAAGAAGAAGTCTCCAAAAGACCACAGAGGCCTTGCTTGTAATCGTAGAGGCCGAGATTGAATTCTGTGAGACGGTCCTCGAGATGATCATCTCAACTTGGTGTACCGATGGTGGTGGAGACTGTGCAAAATGTGATGGCTTCTATTGAAGAAGTAACCACATCTGGCAGGCCCCCATTGTCGGGCACACCAGGTGAGTTTGTGCAAATATTAGATTAGTCCAAGCCTACTCACCTAAACATCAGAAAGGCACAGCTCATCCTAGGAGACTACTTGAAGTCTTAGACACCGTCTGTTGCTGTTGTCGAACTTATGCTTGATGCAATTAAGTGGTTCAACAACCACTCCCGTGCGCTCAGTCTGTTAAATGATAGTCAGCGGGCCCAGTACAATGGTCATGTTCTCACACTACTCCACCCCTGCAATACGTGATGGACCGCACACATCTTCTGTGTATGTCACTTTCTAGAAATCAAGCAGGCTATTCGCATTTGCATCCTCACCTCCAAAAAGGAGCTTATGGCCTGCACAGGCAAGGAAACAGCTCAGAAGGATGCCTCACAAGCTTTACTCGACAAGATTGAACAACCCACCTTCTGGACATCACTTGCTGAGTATGACATCAATACATCTATGTCTACATCAGCATGATTGACACAATATCACAATTTAGAGCACATACTCACCTGGAGCCTCTTGTGATAACCACAAATGCCACCCAGGGTGACCATGCTCATCTCGATGTTGTCCTGATCACACTTGGTAACCTCTTCTACACATACTGTGACACAATCAAATATAGCTTCAAGGTGTGATCCATTATGCACAAGAGTTTTAAGGTGCACTGGAAGAAGACAGGTCATGAGCATGAACTCTATGTACTGGCAATCATCCTCAACCCAATGCTTTGACTGGCTCCATTTTGCAAGAACAATCCACTCCTTATCCAGCAGAACCTGTGGTCCATGTTCAAGTGCAACTACGAACACATGGAACAGCGCCCCGTCGATAAGAAACTTAAGGTGGCATTTATGGAGTATCTCAATGCCGTCGGTGAGTGGTATAATAACAGCATGGGTGTGACAGAAATATTGGAATTTGCGGAGCATGATGTACATCGCCCAGTTATCTCCAATGCTATGACAATCTATATGCATGAATGTACAGGGAAAGACTATCAATCTCATAGAGCTATAGCGCGCTCTCGATACAGGGGACATCAGCAGATGCAATAGGCTCATCAAGTTTGCACTCCGGTTGTTCTTGATTGTGCCAAACTCCGCTATGATAGAGCGAGTCTTTAGCAGGTTTGGGACTGTACACACTAAACTCCGGAACCGTCTGCACCCAGAGAAGGTCAGAAAGGTTGTGCTTGTCAAGGCCAACATCGACTGTGTCTACGGCACTAGTTGCCATTAACAGCGCCACCACTTTGGCATAGATAAAGACGCCAACTCCGATAACGACTCCACCCCACTCGCTATGGTTGAGCACTCAGCTCTAGGTGCAACTCTCTCTTCTACAGAGGTTCAAGTGGACATCTCGCAATCCTTCACTTCATTCACTGCCAAGCTTGTTGAAGCTGCAGGCGGTGACACACAGGAACCCATCAACAGCAATGCGGAGGAGGAGGAAGCAGTGGTACTCACCTTGGGTCCTGAGTCTGCAAGTTATATCCCTCCACCTGCAGCAACAATTCCTTGTGCCGAAGGACTGTGCTTGAGGAACTTATTTAAGTTCCCAGAGGCGCCTATTCTTCCGACCTCTGGTAACCCTCTTGCAGCCTTCTAGGTCCAATCCAAGAGGAATCTTGAAGCAGAATTAGCAGCCTATGACAGGGAAGCTGCAGTTTTTCACCAGCGAGGTGAGTCCAAGGAGGGAGAGGGAGAGTTGTTTTGAGGTTTTGTGTGGCTTGCTTCTACCGCTGATACCATTGTCATTCATTCCCACCCCTATTGTCCCTCTCTCACGCTATGTCACATCTTTCCGCTCACAATCCTTTCAATAGACACTCAGTTAATACCTAATTGTATCCTTCTACATGTATATCTATGGCCGCAGATGTTCAGTAGTAGCTGGCACAACCACTGCGACCATCTAAGCACCTGAAACCCCTGATCACGCGTTAACTTTTGACGCAGAGTCATGACTGGTCAACCCGGTCATGACTCAGGTCTTAACAACACTGTGAGAAAGAGGTCAAGGGATGAAAGATGCACAACAAAGAGAGAGGGGACAGAGTGAAAGCACAAAGGGAGCGGTATGCCACAGCAAAAAAGGCATGGGAGGTTGAAAAGAAGCTAGCGAAGCAGCAGTGGTGCAAGATCAGTTGGGGAAAACCAAAGCTTGGACAGATAGAGCAACAGCCGCGTCTGCCAAAGCTATGAGTACCAAAGGAGGATGATGTGGTGGAGCCCGAGGAAGAGGATGGAGAAGGAGGATGAAGGAGCGGGGGGCAGGATACTGATTAGATTGATAACATGTATAATGGCACAGCTTGGCTGCATTTGGTTGGATAACGAGTTTTCAACAGATCGCGCACAATCTCGTTCATTTTGTGCCACTGTACACTCAGGAATGCGTCCCTAATGCGCTCCAAGTGCTAAGAAAACATCCTGTAATGTTTCTAAGGCTAGAGCAGTGCATGGATAACGTCTTTACAGGCTTTGCAAGAATTCATTGTCCCGAGGACCCGTGTATGACTGTATACGTCCCACGCCTGTCGGTGTCCTGATGGCTGCTTATCAGTAGCACAATTTAAGCGGGGGACCAGCGTCGCTTCCGGCGGCTGACCGGTCAGTCAAGGCTTGACTGGTCATGGTGGTGAGACTGGTCAGACCGGTGGTAAGCATCCATCTTGAGGGCGCAGACGATCGGAACGGACTCTGAAGGAACCAAAACTCGGGTGTTGCTGTCGGGCGGCTGTGGTGGGGTTTGGACCGGCCGCCTTCGGCATCGTGACGATCTCTAGGCGCCTCTCTCTCGTTTCTAGGGCACTGTGTGATTCTCCGATCCTCAATGCGGACCTCTACCTTTTCCCCACACGTCAGGGATATGCACTCACAAGTGCAGCTGAGATCTACAAAGCCTTGGAACTAGATAGGCACCAGAGGATGGTCATAGTAAGTTTTTCATTTCAGGGTCGTCGCCCGCGGGTCGCACTACATAGTAGCCGCAAATGGCGCAGAGACGGTAAAAATAGACATGCGCGCTTAGTACTATTTTTGTCCGAGTGGTTGGCTGAACGCTTGGATCAGGATACCGCACAACGCTGTCCACCCTCATCGACTCGCTCCCCAAAAGCCAGCCCCGATGTGTGCACACGCATCCACTCCTTCGCAGTCATGCCAATCTCTATACTTCTCCGTCCTTCGCGTGAAAGCTGGACCGAAGGTTCGGACGTGATTTCACCACTCCCTCCTCCGATGAGGCGGCAGCGCAGCATTTAATCGCTCTAAGCACCGCGCGCAGTCCAGCGACCTGCATGTTCGGTCATCAAAGCCCTGATCTAAGATCAATCGGCGTCTTCCTAGTTCATTCATATTCCTATCACACGAGCAGTACTCCTCTCCCCAATGTATACACTCGTCCATGTCTTCCGCCAGCTACATCGCGCTGACGCAGATTCCCCCCTCTGAGCTCCCTTGGCCTCCGAAACCCTCCCTGCGTCCCTCTTTTGCATTGTACTTTTCGCGCCGTCGCGCCGTGCTCGCGCTCATAGCCGCCACATCTGTTGTTACCCTTGTACTCTTTCTCAAAGTCTCTAGCTCTCACGAAGATGATTTAGACGATGTTGGTACCCCCATTACCCCTCGCTACCAACCATCCTATATTGCAATTCCAGTCCCAAATTCCCTCCCGCCTTCTTCCCATCCCAAGCTCCGCCCCGTTCGTGATCTTCCAAGTCATTGCCTCGATCAGTACTACTCGTCGGGGGGCGTTTGCCATGACGGCCTGGGCCCACTGCCATTAGACGTTATATGGACTTGGGTTAACGGTTCAGACCCTCTCTTCAGGGATGCGAGAGAGCACGCTACCAAATCCTACGACAATACCGATCCTTACAGGCCGATCAAATCTAATAACCCTTCCCGCATGTTCCGGTATGTGAACTTGCTTATTGCTCATGCACGACGTGCCTTATATCTCACTGCAGCGATTACGATGAGCTTCGACATTCACTCCGCTCCGTTCTCGCCAATTTTCGTCCGTATGTTCGGCATTTCCGTATCCTAACCTCCGACTTCGACTATCCCTCAGACGATCCAGAGACGTCCATCCAGTCTTTTCCTGATCCAGGCCCTGGGTACTGGAGGCTAGGCTTGCAGCCCCAATGGCTTGACGATGTTGACCAGACCACTCCGGAGTGGCGAGACGGCAATATCCAGCTTTCCCTCACCCACCATGCGCATTTCTTTGAGCCATACAATCGCACAATATTCAACAGGTTCGTCGACGTCGACTGGGACTCGCCTTGTGTCTGGCCATTGCTGAACGCTGTTTTAGCTACGCCATTGAGTCGCAATTCAGCCATCTGCAGAATGTCTCCGAAGTTTTGTGGGTCATAGTGCTCTATCGGTTGCGTTCGTCGTGCTGACCGAAGGTGTTCCCATAACAGCCTTTACATGGTATGTAAGCCACCTCATGGTTGTCGCCGCCGGTTTCAACTGCTATTCTCCAGAACGACGACTTCTACATGACAAGTCCTCTCACCCCTGTTGCGTTCTACACGCATCGTGAGTTCGTTCGCGGCTGTTTGGGCAGGTACTGATGTTCCCGCCAGAGTATGGTCTGGTTTTTCGCATCCAGGGAGATCTGACAGTGTCTCCGGATTGGCCAAACGCTAAGACCAAAGGCGAATGGCGAAGCATGGGCGCCTCCAACTGGTTACTCAGTGCGTGTGCATCATCACGTTCCGCTTTATAGGGCGTTAAAGGAACTCACGGAACACGTCAGGCAAACGTTTTGGTCGTAGAAAGCGCCCTTACGTGCAGCACGAAGTCAAGTCCGTCTCGTTTGCCCTTCTCCAAGAGCTTGCACTGGTATGGCCAGACGCTATCGCGAAGACCAGCACGCATGCCTTCCGCGAAACGGAGGCGGGGGATGGTGATTACTACCAGATGTTTATGTTCATCCACTATGTCGTAGAACGAGCTCGGGAGGCCTTGCTCTGGACATGGGTCGTCGGTCGTGTAGGAGGAATTGACGACAGCTGGGGGGAGCACGAAGCGGAGCGAGCGTGGATCGAGATCGGTGGTACTTGGGATGGCGACGGAAGCAAGGAAATACAGGTCGAGTCGGGAACACGGGACACTCTGACCGCTAGCCGTGTTCAAGACTACCTGAAGGAAGGGGGGTTCGTAGCTGATGACTTCAAGACCGAGTACCACTTCTGTGAGCTAGTCCTCGATGTGTCGGATTCGTCATTCTGACCACGTATACACCAGCCTCGTTAGACGGGTTCGCGTACAACGAGTATGGTCGACGAGGTGTCGGCGGCTGGCCCGGCTTCGACCCAGAAAAATATGACAAGAAGGATCGCAAGGAACCTGCTCGCAAGTGCATCATCCGGCGTGATGAATGTTTTGGTGGCGGCGATCCCGGGAAGCCTCTCACTGCTAGTGCTGTGTTCCAAAACATCGCTTTCGAAAAGACGCACTGTGGGGACTGCGGTAAGATTTCGCTTCATCTCATTGATATCTCCATGTTCATCTTTTTATGTTAGTGATTGTTGCGCTGATCAACGCTAGCGGTCGGCTCGGGCTCTCGGCGGTGCTTCCGCACCCAGACCGGCATTCACCTCCCTCCGATACAGAGCCATCTGCGGACGGATCGTATACGTTACCTCATTTACCTCTCGTGGCTGATTGGCACGAAGGACAATTTGCCCTTCGCGATGTAATGAAGTATGCGCCCGACACCAGCATCCGGCAGTGGTCCGAGCGGATAATGCAGCGTTATCGATACGTCATCGGTGAGTCTGTCCTTTGCTTTGCATTAGCTCTGCCCTGTCGTACCTAGTCCATGGACTCGACCAATGTCATGCTGACGTCCTGTATGTTAGGTGGAACGCCTTCCGCGTTTGAGCGACTAATCAGCCTACAGCAAGTCAAGGGTATGCTTGCTTCCGTCGACCGGAAGAAGGATATCGCGCTATTGTGTATCAATGATGACGTGACACGAGAGAATTCGGAAATTGCCAACTATTTCATAAGATGGCAATCTCGCCGATGGAACCGCACTGCTGCTTGGGAGGCAGACGCGGGGTCCCCAGTGGAATTTAGATAGTCGTTCTCTAACGACGCTTCAGCGTACGTTGTGCTCTCGCCTTGCTGTGTAATTGCTCCTCGCTGTATCATTATAATGTCTCGTTCCCTGTAATCTGATACCCAGTCTTGATTTGAGTGTTCCGAGCTAGCCTGTCTGGCGTGAACCCAATTCAACCATATGCGAATGGACGTCGGTCGTGAACGCGCCGAACTCCATAGCATTCAAGGGCCTGTGCCCTTCCTATTTTGTGTACTAATAGTCTTCGCTCTATCTACATGAGGCAGGCGGCTTGTGTCTCCGTTGTATCCTGTGCTCGAAGGGCTCAAGAGACAACCCCTCGACAAATCGAATCTCATGAAACCAGCGCTAGGATTGCCCGAAGTAAAGCCATCTATCAAAGCCGCGCTCTGGACTTGTGTGCTTGTGTGGGAGCTCCTCTCACAGCTAACCCCCTAACGGGTGCAACAACGTGCGTAGCAGAGACGATCAAGGTGCCCTTCTCCTTGTCATAAACCTGTGTCCGACATCAGGGCAGTCGGCGATAGGGCCAGATACTAGACGCACCTCGCATCTTGCAGTAGCGACCTTTGCTTTACAGGACAGAGACGTTCCGACGAATCTCAAGGTCGAGCCACTGTCGTCAACAGGTTCAGGATGGCAGCGCTCGTAGAACGGGAAAGCTACTCACAGGACGGCGGGCGCATGCCAAACTAGATTCATGGATATGGAGAATCCGGAAGGATCTGAGCCAGTGACAGTTGCCAACGCAAATAGCGGCGAGAATGTTGCGCTTGCAAAAATGTGATACGCTGTAGACATGGAGCAGAGAGAACCCTTACATGTCGATTATATGCGCTGCACAAGCACCGGCGAAAGTTCCATGCACATTTAGCATACCTTGCGGTGCATGCGTTTATCAGTGTTGAGCATCTGCTTGCGGAACACGATGGGATGTCAACTCACTTTGGTCCACGACCAACTCACATACTGTCGTGGCCTCCAAGTCGTCCAGACTCTCATCCCCATTAAGGACTCCGTTTCGGTTCCTTACAGATGCCTCGACGAGTTTCAGACCTTTGCCCTGCTCGTTCCCGAAGACTCTGCTGCCGGGATGGCTTGCAACATGGTAAGCAAGGATATTCTGTAGCAAACGGACGCTATCTTGCGTCAAGTTTGTATTCACTATCGATGTGTCATCATTGGGTGGTGGTGCTCTGGAAAACGATTGAAGGCGTCGTAATTTCTCCGCAGCAGGCATAGGCGATCAACTGACAAATCCCGTGATGAATGTGGTAGGCTAGAAGCTAAAAGCCATGTCTAGGCGTTAATAGAGCATTGCTGACTACGGTACCACTGTCTACCAGGCGAACTGCTCGTACTCACAGCTGCAACGAGATTGACCAGTATGTCCTCGTAAAAGGATCCCTGGACAAAGCACGGTACGCTCGTGTGTTGAGGACTGTGATGGTGGGGTTGCTGCGTCGAAATGAACGTCCGCACTCTAGGCGCAGCCGCGTGCCAATAGCCGTGGTTTATGAGCCTGGGAACTCGGCCGTGAGTCTCCCGGGGCGTGGAAGCTGACCGCTCAGGCTGATTATCAGTAGCGTCCCTTCAACTGGTGCGATGCGTTGCTGGATGGCTGAGAGCAGTGTGGTAGCAAGTCAACCGTCTAAAGCGATAGTATGAGACCCAGCCTCATGCACCTGACTGACATGCCGGCGTTCGAGCTTGACGGATATATCAGGGTCACAGCGCCCTTGTTGCAACAAGGCCGTGTCGATCGTATCGGGAGATAGAGTTGCAATTCAAACTGCCTTATGCATCTCTGTTGGTGGCCGGAGGCAATGTCCAACCATAGTACAACTGAGGTGACGCTGGAACTCTATACAAAATGGCGCGATACCGTTCACAATTACTGACGGAGGTTGATTGGGGCTACCTCAATATCCATCCTTGCCGGGAACTACACCATACGCAGGGCCTCCCCTCCTGAACATGCTTCGTAAGTCCCCGACTAGGGCCTCCGGCTGCTCGAAAGCCGCGAAATGTCCACCTCGATCATGTCTCGACTGGTGCACTACCTTTCCAATCGTGTGCGCCCACCTGCACGCATTCAAACTGCATTAGCGATGATCGGCGAGATGGTACGGATTTGACGTACTGTTCGGGTAAGCGGATGGGTTCCCTCGGGAAATGCGAGACACCCAGCGGGACAGACGTCCACTTCGTGCCCACAAACATGTCGGTAGTGTTCCCATGCGTGAGCTCGTAGTAGATGCGAGTGCATGCTGCGGGCCCGGCTCGGGAGAACCAGTAGACGGAGATCCACTCAAGAACTACGATAGGCCAGTGATCGTCATCAATACATCAAATGAAAGGCGACTGTAACCGACCTTCGTCGTCTGTCCACGGGTAACTGTCCGACGCCTTCACTAGTTTCTCGTAAATCCATGCCAAGAGACCGACCGGAGAATCAGAGAGGCTGTAGGCCAACGTCTGCGGCTTAGTAGCTTGGAGGGTGAAGTAGCCAAACTCAGTCTTCCTGATCTGAAGCGCGGCACTGATGATGTCGCGGATGTACTTGTTGATTGGCATTGTAAGCATTTCGAGGTAGAGCAGGGGGTGGGAGGAGAACGTCGGGACACGATACCTACAGATAGCTCAGAACCCACTAATCTAGATGGTGGAGGAGACAACATACACCGGCATGTTCGAATGCCAAGCTTTAATGTGCTTGTGACCAAACTTGTTCACAGCGTACACACCGAGCTACAATATCGTAGTCAGAGTACGAACTTTAGGAGGATCGCCACGTATACTCACAGTGTGACCAAAATCTCCACCTTGGTAAACTGAGAGTAGAAAGATGGGTGTCAGAAACGGACAGCCATACTGAAATACGGTGGTCCCTACCATATTCTTGGTAACCAAGTGACGACATCAACTTATTCAAGACCTGAGGGGTACTGGGTTATCCGCATGATCGAAAGTCGCGTCGCCGAGACGTACTTCAGCGTACTGGTAGCCGGCAAAGCCAGGTTTGCGAGGAGCCTCAGAGAAGGCGAATCCGGGTAAGCTGGGTGCAACGACGTGGAAACTGGGATGATCCGGAGAGGATGCAGTCAAGAGAGGTAGCAGCTTGAGGACCTCAAGAAAACTGCCAGGCCCTGATAGAAGTTGGTCAGAGCAGCATGCCGAGCTAAATTGAAGAAGAGACTTACAGCCATGGACGAACAAAAGCGGAATGGCATTGGGAACCTCGCTTCGTTGGTGAATGAAGTGTATATTGAGGGAGCTGAAGCCCTCGACTTCTATGTCCTGAGTGAACATGGGGAGGTTGTTGAGTTTGGCCTCGAACTTGCGCCAGTCGAATCGATCCTTCCAGTGCTCGGCGAGCCGCTTGACATCCGCTAACGGGACACCGTAGTCCCAGCCGGCTCCATCAAGCTCGTCAGGGAAGCGAGCAAGTTCGAGTTTACGGTGGAGGAGATGTAGATCTGCATCTGGAACGGCAAGGGTAAAAGGCTTTGCGGAGGACATTCTGACAGTGCGTCGAGTGGGGTCGAGGGACACCGGGTCGAATTTAAGTAGGCCGCTCCTCCAAGCGATGCTACGCGTATGTCGTATGTTCTCTGATGGAGGCTTGATTGATCAAAGACGTGAATGCGATCGCCATCCGCCAAGCGTACAAGTAATGATTGGATTGAGACCGAAGGAAGTACTGAGAGGAGGACCCTGCAGCCGGCCACTCTCACCGCGCACTGTTTATCTCTGTTTGGCTAACACTCATCGGCGCCTGCGTACGACCGAGAAGCGCCAAGCGCCTGGTTGGCGAGTTGGCAAAACGCCGTCGGGCTCGTCGCTCTCTGCCACGATGTCCAGCGTCCTTGCCGGCCTCCAGCGTGTTCTGCACCCGACCTTGCCTGTTCGCATCGTGTTTCAGAGAACATGGCAGGTCCGTGCTATTCACGCGACACCAGCTGGTGAGTCGTTCCTTCTTACCTGTGTATCCTGACCTATCCTTGAACGCGCCTTGCCAGCCCTGAAAAAGAAACAGCAATCCTCTGAATCCGTGTCCGACGCGGAGGACCTCTTCGGACAATCAGCAGAACACTCTGACTCACTCTTCTCCGACCATGAGCCTACTTCCACAAAACGACCCGCGCCCCAAGCTAGCCAGCTTTCCCAAGACATTCCTCCTCACAACCCCTCCGTACCTGCTTCTCGACAGTACGACCGAAATGCACGCTTCGAGGAGCTGTACCAATTTGCCCGCGCTTGCTTAGTGACCAAGGCTGAGACCAAGCGTCAAGTGCGCTCCTCAATATGGAATCACCTCTTCCAGCTCGCATCCACGCCAGAGCAGCTGGACCGAGTCGCGGAGATGTTCCCCAAGTGGAGGGATGCGCACCGGACTTTCAGGCCCAGCACCGTGGTTGTGTTTGCCGGTGAGTCCTCCCTTGCCTTCACATCGTAGTTTCTATGCGATTCCCGTCGCTGCTGTCAGTGGTCGTTGGATGCGTTACTCAATGCTTCACGTTTTGGTCCATCGTTCTCACGACTGGTTTTCAGCACGCTGCCATGCACTCCGATGTCCTGGGCTGGCCCTCAAGGTCTTTGGTAACCACCCCAAATACGGTGTAGACCTCAACCTGGATGCAGCTCAGCTCGTTCTCCACTCTATGCATCGCTGGAGACGTCACCAAGATATCATCACGTTCGCCACTCTCTTCAGCATTTACGGCCTTCCCCCCGTCTCTAGCGATCTCCTCTCCAACGCTCTGCTCTTAAAGGCCCTATTGGGTAAGCCCACGGATGAGTCGACTGCAGTGGCGAATGCGATGGTGCCGTCTTTGCAGCGGTTGTTGGAGAAGACGGACCCGCAGACCATGATCGTCGAGCCGAGAGATCGTCGATTGTCAAATTCCAAGAAGACGTGGCTTGCATTCGCACTCAAGAGGATCGAGAATGTGCTCCAATCGCAGGGCATCGAGCATGGGTGGCTCGCCCGGTGGATGGATGTGACCGGCTACCATACAATTACAGCTTCGGCCTAATACCATGTAGATCGTACACTTGCTCTTCGGTAATGCAATCATTGCAGTCTTCATGAAGATGAGCAGCATAAATATAATGGAGCCTCGATGCATACGGCATAGCAACGTCGTGGTATGTTGGGATCCACCTCCACGATAACGGCTGGCTGATGATACTCCCTAGTGTGCGCTCGTCAATTGCAGAGCCCAGGCACCGACAGCGGTGTTACGTTGCCATCGGACGTCCTATAGACGCTTTAGAAGCATTGGTCACTCTCACCCGGACGATACAGCGTCCACTCCGGCTCACGCTTGCGGCTCACCCACGTACTTCCGACCCAGGACTTCTACATCATGCCCTCTACGGTTCACAGGGTACAGACCTCCGACGGTACCCAGCTGTCAAAGCACCAGTCACGTACTGCACAAAACAGATCGGCTGGGGGCTTGTGACTCTGCTAGGCCGATCGCACGCTAACGTCCCGACTGCCAATTGCGACCTGTATCAGTTCCTTTGACTTTGCCATTATTGGCCAGGGTCCGACTACGCATATAGCAAACGACGGTCGCTCAGGCGCAAGCCAGGTCCTACACCAATCTGTCCCCTCTCCCTGGCTAGTGTAAATCTTCCCGTTCAATCTCCTCGATAATGTCTGATAGGCCGACTTCGTTGGAAGAGTCATTCACTCTACGCATCGAAGACGCGGACCTAAACCTTCTCTGGCAAAACCTTGAGCTATCCCGCCTCCCGGACGAGGTTTGAAGCCGAGATCGACAAGCTGCCCATGTTAATACGCGCTATCGACGTCGAGGGCTTCGGCGTTCTCAGCATACGATACGTGTATCAGCGTAGCGAGGCTGTGGACGCTATACATCTGCTCTTCCTTCATGACTGTGAGTTTCTTTCGACGAATTTAGATCAGGCTACAAGTAAATCAGTAGAGCGCTGATTGCTTCCTCATCAGGGCCTAAGCTTTCCTAGAATCGCGGAAGCTCCTACCTCTTCTGACGGCGAGTCAGAGCGCAGAGCGCAGAGCGAATTAGATCACCCTCGGATTCACGTCGTGGCGATCAGTTTGCCTGGCTAAGGCTTCTCCGAGGCACCTAGTCGACGAATATTTGCGGGAGCTCAGTATGCAGATGTAGGTTATTGCACCGTGCCAGTGGTTTCCCGCAAGAATGTTGAGCTGATCATGCGATTCACTAGGTTTGCAACAAACTGATGCTTTCATTAGGCCACGAACAATGCGGTCAGTAAATGCAGACGACCGCGGACCGTTTCTCCTTCACGTTGTCAGATGTTTTGCTGACCCTCGATGCAGTGTACGAGGGCGGAGATTGGGATCATGTTGTATATACGCGTGTTTCTCTCGGATAGATGTTTCTGCTGACATCGTGCTGCAAGATTGGCTTGCATACAGTGTGAGTCGAGATTCACCGGTGGAGAGTTACGAAAAATTGGTTGGCTGGGGCAGTAATTTACTGGCTCTGACGGCTATTTGCTACATGGACCGCTTGTGTAGAGCCATATCACGTACGCTCATCTAGGAATGTATGTTCGCCATAGAAGAGGTTAATGATGGCACACTTCCTTGGATGCACGGGGTCACGCGGCTGTGGCTGTTGTTGACGCGTTGTTTGTCGGGCGCCTATGGGGGGGGGGGTTGGTCTGTGGCGGGCGGTGGCTGGCAGCGAGCCACGACCTGCTCCCGACGACGACGCTACCATTCCCCACATATCTTTAGCTGCTTCCCACCACCCGCCGACCATCTCCAGTCCTGCCTCTACGCTCTTCCACAGACTTCCAACGCTCCAAGTCCTCGTTCGGACACTCGGATGACTCTCCACCGGTTGCCGACTCGTCGCCTCAGCCACACGTTCCACTCTCTAACCCGGAGTGAGATCTAACCCTAAGTGATACCCCGACTCCGTCTTGCTCAACTTTTGCTCCGGGATGTACGCGCTATGGGGGAGACATCTGGTCGAGCAATGCCAGCACATAGCATGACCTGTTAGGCCGCAAGGTGCGCATCATTACGTCGTCTGAATCTTGCGAGTCTGTGTCGTGTCTGTTCCGTTCGCCATGTCTCAAACCCTTGCCTGCATTGAATCTTCCCACGTGTTCACCTATCGCATCCTCGGTACGTGCGACGCGTCCGAGCTGCAGTTGGCATATCGCTCCGGAGAACACACAGGTCCCCGCTAGCGTCGCTCCCGGTTCCTGCCTTTATTGTCACCCATGCTTGTGTTCCTGCCACACTCAGAGCACCGCCATGCGAGTACTCCGCGGAAGGGCTTGGCGCAGTAGAGAGGGAGAGCGACGTCGGCACGCGCGGGATCCCTTCGAGCAAGTGCTAGCTTCGGTCGCGGCCACTAGGGAAGCGTCGCGGAATCTATTCTTGGGACACGTCCGGAGGACGAGCGGGTCGCGCACATTGGACTGGCATGTTCCCCGGACAGTCATCGACAGGTTGGCTACGAACAGACCTTGCCAGGTCAACCCGCCTTCCATTGCTCCCCTCCTTGATTCTACGACTAGTGCCTCCTTCTCTGCATAGCAATATCGTGCATACCTCACGGCGTGTACTCTCACTCTGCGGAGTAGCCGAGCATCCGCACAGAGCTTGACGGGTCCAGAGTCCCCGACTCACTCGCGGGGTACGTCTCCCAGGCCGTAGGGCTTGATTCACGGAGGCGTTCCTCAATCCCGGCGATCTTTGTGCCCTCTTTGGCTCGCCGCAGGAGGTCCCGCGCGGCGCGTTGTCTGTTCTCGAGACACCCGCCTCGCGGGGCAGGTCCCTGGAAGTGCTGGTACGCGCAGCAAAAGGGGTATGGCTTCGCGGCGCAGATGCGCCGGATAATGGAGTGTTCGTCTCTTGTCCGGACAAATGAGAGTAAACAGGAAGACGTGGAGAATAGATTGAGAGACCGGTTGGCTTGGGTAGCCGCAGGGTGCCCAGGTATGCAGGCGGCAGCGTCTGAGGGGCAGATACGCCCATCTCGCGGCCTGGAAGCGAAGCACAGGGAGGAGCGGGTGTGCGGCAGCGGGCCTCGCGCCTGTTGTACGTATAGCTCCTCCACGCTCACTCATTCGCCCCCAACTCCTGCCCTTTCACTACAGAAAGGCGGGCTCCTTCATCCGTCGCGCACAATCCCTGCTTCCACCACATCCAGATGAATCGACTGCTCGGACCTTGTCTCGCGGCTACGCGCTCTGCGCAGACACGTATGAGCACCCAGCCTGGGCCCCTGGACCGTCAGGCAGAGTACAGAGCGACCCTCGTTATTCAGCTACGACAGCGAAGACCTGATCATTGCGGGCGCAATCGTTGGTTCTTTTGCCGTCCTTCCGTTACTTGCTTAGCAAGAGACACCCCTTCGCTCAGGCATGACAATATCCCTCCTCTAATGACCCAGCGGCGTGGTACCGCTCTCTCTGTTCTCTCCCTCGTTGTGACGACACGCGAAGGACCTGCGTGGCGGCGTCCAGACTCGGTCCTCCACCTGACGAAGTTGCGACTCCCTCGGGATGTCCCAACAGAGACTCGTTCTCGATGTCGTAGGTCGGAAACACGTTGGTCTCAGCCCTCGTGTAGGACAATGCAGTCGGTCGTCGTGCAGCATCTGGGGGCGTTTCTGTGCACCTCGAGAGCGAGGCAGCAGACGAGGGTGACGTGTAGCGCTGCTGGCGAGGGGCTGTGACGCGTCGTGTTCTGTGTTTGTCGCTGGGGCTGGCAAGTACCACACACGGGAAGGTGGCGAGAGCTGGTGAATGTGCTGTGCATCCAGCGAGCTGAGCTCTGAGCGCGGTCCTTCGTGGGCATGCGGGAGGAATCGTTTCTAGATTTTGTTGGCGAGTGACCATGCTCAGGCAATGCGTGTCTCCGGGGCACAATTTGTAGTCATCTGCCCCTTGTGGGTGCGAGCAGGTGACGGATAGTAGGGTGTGGTGGCGGAAACCTCTGGGAAACTAGAGGTAGTACGAGGAGCAGAGGCAGGAGGATATGCGTGGTTGATTGGTTCCTGTTGAATGGGAACGATGATGGATGCGGGGGAACGCGGCTTGGCCGTCCGTGTTCGAGAGTGGATTGGCATGGGTGCTGTGCGCGGGTTGATGCTCGCAACACTTCCAGCACAATTTTTTGCTTTCCATCGCTTTCGTGGCGATTGTAAAAGACAGGTCTGGCTATGAAAAGAACATGTACTATAGTAATCCAATTACCTCTGGAGTTGACCTGTATGAGAGTGTCTAGGTCCGGCGGGCCCCGGCCAGCAGTCTTCTAACCAGCCTAGGCTAACAGTACAACGCCCTCTCGTTCATCCCACCTGTAACACGCATTTAGTCACTCTGGCTTCTTGTGAGCAGGTCAATGCATCGGGTGGGATGCAAGGATTTCGAAGGCCTGGTATGGCGATAGGTGCATGGCGAGGAACGAGCGATGTAGCATGGCACGTAGTCCCTTCTATGTGATCCTGCGATGCGCCTGAAATTTGTCCAGATTTTGACCGGCCATGCAAAATCGTTGTTGTAGTGCGAGCAAGATTTGGATCTCCGAGTCTTGCTTTCATGTGGGAAGGACAAGTACCCTGTGTTGGAACCCACAAACGCCGGAGATGCTCGGCGAGGTGAGTTCAGTCAGACCACGTCTTATTGAAACATCTGCTCATAGCTTCCCTCTGCAGACAATTGGGCATTCCAGGTCATTCGGTGAGCCCGTCGTAGCAAGCTCTCAGGTCATGTCCCGGAATGTCAAGACTCTTCCGCAAGCCCCCAGCGACGGACACGTTCCTCCTGCGAAGACAAGTCGGGGCCTGGACGACCGTCACGGGAGGTAAGCTGAGAATGCATCTAGAGATGCACGGTGGTTGCATCTGTAGCCTATCGGATGCATCCATAGTGATCACGGTGCATCCAAACTCCTGAATTACCTACACTATTGACTCACCTCCAACCTCGAATTTCAATGCATCTATACTCCTCATGGGGTCCCAATGACTCCCTGTGAGAGAAAGCATTGGCAAGTAGCTTATTGTAGGCTATATTGGTGTCATCATGTAACGGGTCGATTCTCCTCCCGCCCGCATGGGCGTCTGATTCTTTTTGTCTCGCCATCCCGTTTTGGCAGGCAATTTCGCCTGGCCTCATGCATGTTGTTCCCGACTACGTAAACTTCTACGGCGAGAGACTGAGAAGCTGTTCTGAGTGTCTGCGGTCGCCAGGCGATATGCGCCAGCTCAATTGTTCCAATGCGAAGCGCGGCGCTACATTGTCGCTGGACGGAAGTATATGTATGTGACAGGGCAGGCCAATGCACCTCCAAGGCCGGTCCCTTCCTTCACAGTCGCATGTCTCTCGATTCCCAATTCACTACTTCCCCTCGCGTTGACCACGCGTTGGCTGTTGAGCAGGCAGCGCGTTGGGTCACAGAGTTGTATCGTCATTTCGCTCAAGGCACGTTCTTCGCGATTCTAGTCTCTATCAACGCTGCTAATCACGATGCAGGTGTTGCCGCTTTGGAACATTTCACGCTCCCCGCGGACTCTTTGAGAGGCTATGATGAGGGGCTGCGTTCGCTGCTAGAGTGTGCGGGTGCCCTCGAGCAGCATCTGTGTGGGATGCGTCTCTTCCTGCCTGACGAGGTCTCGCGGTCTGTCGTCGCGATTGTGAGTGCCCTCGATTCCTACCCTGAATGACACCTGAATATATGTCCTCCTCATCTTGCACTTGACAGATCGTAACGCTTGACCACCAAGCTGCTCTGCTCGACTCCCGCGTTCCCAGTCCCTCAATCGGCGCTCGCGCCGTGATCGACGAAGAGCAACTTGATAGCATGGCGGTCTATTTGGATCGCGTTATCGAGCGCATCACTCTAGTTCATGACTGGATGATGCCCGAGAAATATGCAATGCTACAAGAAGCAGCGAAAAAAGCCTTCGCAGCGATGCACCATCGCCTCGCGAGCGGCCCCCCCTCCGGGATACGGAGCGGGAGGGTCGGCCGCAACGCGCTGCCCCTGCCTCGGATCACGGTGCCATATCCAAGATGGGATCAGTTCTCGGACTGGCCTTCTTTCAAGCTCGCAGCGTTCTTGCGGAAGTTGTCGCCAGACCTCTTTCCGGACATACCTGACTCGGCGATTGAGGCGGCGAACAACCTACACCCAATGCCCCCACCCTCGGACACCAGTCAGCCGAGCAACACCGGCCCCTCTTCGTCTACGGGGGCAGGCTCACGTCACCAAGGTGCGTCCCGCAGGCAGCGGGACGCTGATGGACCAGAGCGCCGCCACTCGTTCGCGTCCGACACTACATGCGTCGACGAGTTCACCCTAGGTTTTCCCTCCAGACCGGCCGCCAAGCCCTACCGCTCGCCGAAAGAGCCCATTCAGGCCTCGTCTTTCAAGCACACGCGCGAGCAGGGTGAAGGGGCTCCCCTGCGCGTGGGCACGAAGCGCCGCCGCTCGTCAGCGACCGCCCTTCCACACGTCGAGTCTTCGTCTCCCGCCCCCAAACGACCGCGCCGCGAGGTCCACGTGAGCAGCTACGGAACGCACGACTCAGCCGCCCTTCCAGTCGCGCTCACCGATGATGCGGGCCCTTCCACTTCGTTGCTTCTACCGTCTCGTAACGATGCGAGCTCGCCGCCCATGTCACGGGGCTCACCGTTTACCCCATCGCCCAAGCAATCCCCGCACTCGCGCTCGCCGCGCGAGTCGGAGGATTTGCCTCCCCTATCGTCGGCCACGACGAACCCTCAGCCGTCGACGCACGACCACTTCCTCAGCTTGCCAACTACCTCGCCACGCCTGCTGCTCCCCGAACCGTCTGAGAGGTGGCGCGTGGAGGACGTGGACGGCAAGTCGGTCATCGACGACCTCGCCGCCGACGTGGAAGAGGTCATTCAGGCTGTTCGGACCCCACTACCAATCCCACCGCCGCCCTCTTCGCTGTCAAACAAGGCGAAAGGCAAACGGCGATGCTTCGACAGTCTAATCCACACGTTCAAGCATGTCATCCGTAGACCTTAGACGCACTCGCGGACTATATGCCTTGACAATGCGCATTCCCTCTCCGCACACTCAATGTAGTAGTCCACGTATAATGCTGTACCCTAGTCCGAGTGACATGCTGTATACTTGTACAAATTGTAACATTAGTGTAGCATACGTACGATAGTGTCGAACTTCCTGACTTATGCCTATGTTGAGATCATCTATATGTAGTCGTCATGCTGTCTATGCAGTCACTTGCTTTCGTGCTTTCCATCATCACAGAACGTAGAAATATAAGGGGAAAACAGCCGATGCATTGGATTCTCAATATGCAGGATGCGCTGATAAAGATACACGGAAGTGTTTGTGGATGAGGTCTTCTGGAAGCGAACAATATTAAATCATTTGTGCATCAAGTGAGTACCGTCCATCCGCCAAAATTGCCTGTGTAGTCGTTGATAGTCGTTGCGAGGCATTCAGAAGTCGTCGGACATAACGTCCCTATACGCGGTCGAGCTCCGCTCATGCACTGCCTCATCATAGTCTGAATGTTCGTGGAACTCGTCTAGAGAGCATGCGTCAACACCAAAGATGATACATAGACGGAGAGCACTTGCCGCTCAGATCCTCCTCGTTCTCGCGATCCGACTCTTCCTCTTCAGGGTAGTCGTTCGTGTACCAATCTTCCGCTATAGGCGTGCTCCAGCGACATGACTACAACGGACATCCGGCGGGACGCACCATTTGAGTCCTCATCGTCTTCATCTGAGTCCTCTTCATCTGAGCTATCTTCTCCAGAGAGCCCACTGAGCTCTGGGGGTAGACCGGTGCTGAACGAAGCAGTGTGCTGTTTGCCAAGAGCACCATATGGATCAAGAGTATTGCAACGTACAGCTTAGCGATGTTTGAGCTCGAAGCAGGGTCATAGAGCTCCTTTGCAGTGGTCGGACGGTGGTAGAACACGTCGTAGACGTAGTCCTCGTCCATGCCATCCCCTTTGACCGGCATTCCGGGGGCTGGAGGCGTCAGTTCGCTTACTAGGACAATGGCAGGGCAGATCAGCGAAGGCCTATATCAGCCTTTGTTGATCATACACGCACCGTTGAGATAGTCCTTCAATAATGGCAAGAACTTGTCGATCTCTACGTCCACCTCACTAGGGGCACCTGCTTGCTTGCCAGTGGACGTAGATGGGACTGCATCGTACATCTTGACCTGTGCAGCGCGCTTCGCTGCATCGAGCTCCTTGGACGACCATACTTTCGGCCTGCGGTAGGTCAGACGTGCATCGTTCTAGTGAACAACGTGGGCCGATACGTACGGGGCATTGCCTTGACGACGGTATGGTTCCTGTGCGGGCTGTTCTTGCTGCACAATAGTGTATGTCCGACTAGGAGCTTGGTACGGGGGGCGTTTAAGTGAAGGCGCGGGGACAGGGTAGGTAATTGGTGAGGACGCGTTTGCAGGCGGCGGTTGTTGCACGACGGGCACAGAGGGAGCGACGGCGGACGGGAGGACTACAGTCGCTTCTTCTCGCTTCCTCTGCGCAGACTCGCGCGCGATCTCTGCGAGATGTTTCTGGGCCGCAAAAGTGAGTTGTATCGCAGCACGACAAGGCTAAAGCGAGGACGTACCTCGAGCTCTTTCTTTTGCTTCTCGTCGTTCCACTCGGCCTGCTCCACGGTCCCTGCATACTGGAAGACATTCAGTCCTCCCTTTGACTTCTTTCTGGTGGGCGCGGCATCGACGACTGCATTACCGCAGAGCGTGGTTAGATATCCGGCGGATGCGGAACAGAAACCATACATACCCAAGGCATCTAGTGGCTCCTCGTTGCGTTTGCGCTTGATGCGCACAATGGCATACGGCTGCTGAGGCTGAAGTGCATGGGGAGGATCGACTTCCATTGAAGGTGGTATGTGTGTGAAAGGAGGAGAGAATGCTCGAGACAAGCCTTGCCTCGACGCCTTCAGCCACACCAATGACGGGTCACGCGGAACAACCCTCTCACGTGATCGTACCCGGGTTGGCGGTCATGCCGGTATGGCAAATGTCGGGGTAGTTGTACTTCGACACATGTTCTCCTCACCGCTCTCCCATGACTTCAAGTGACACCAGGACTGGCAGCATCCCATGCAACCCGTAAGGATGGTGCGTCCCTTTGCTATATGTTATTCAGGGCCCAGCCACGGTGGACGACGGACAGAAGCCCCACACACAGCCTACTTACATACATTGCCGCTCACATCCCGGAAGCAAAGTGTCGTAGCTACTGCGCTGATAACTAGCCGCATGGTCTAATCAGCGCCTCCTTCCGTAAAGCCGCTCCCGGGCCCACAACGGCGAACGATGTGAGTAACACTTCTCTACGATGCACTACAAAAGGATGTGATGATTTTGTAACGCAGTAAGCAGAAACATCACGCTGGCCATGACTCTCAGGGCTGTGATAGATGCCTTATAGGGCATCCTCCAAAGAGCAGCGAGTCAATTCTCCAACAGCCTCTTGACGCGCTCACAGTACTGTACATCAATATCCTTACATCACGGAACTTCTTCCGTCCCGTCTCGCACGCAGTTGTTCCTGACCGCCAAGTTCGGTCCCGCTTCAGGCCTTGACGCAAATCCGTATGTACTACAAAAGCCAGCTCGCAGTCAACGATGAACGTCACCTCCGTCCTTGACCAATCACAGCCATGTCATTGGGCATATCGCGCCTCTCTAGCCTTCTACTGATCGCAGCCTACGCATCCGCGTACACCTGGCCAAACCCTCAGCTAGACGAGCTTGAGAGCCTCCTTTTTGACCAACAGGGCTACAACGAGCGCGGTATCCTCGTGGGTGCCCTTAACCCTTGCGACAGGTTCAATTTCGGCGACACGGTCAACCGATCAAATGTAGCTGATTGGATCCGTACAGTACGCGAATTTCAGACCTACAATTTGTACAAACAGCAGCTGACGAACGTGTATAATAGGCTTACCATGACATGGCCACCCATAATGCAGAAGATGGCACTGGCGGTCTAGATGCTTCTATTCAATTTGAGCAGGATAGACCTGAGGTGAGGGACTGAAGGAACTTTGTGCAGGTGGCCCTGACTCAGTTGTTCGTAGAACGCTGGCAACGGATTCTTCAACGCTCTGAGACATCTGCAACTCGGAATCAGCCGTTACGTTGGAGGTACTTCTATCCTCCCTTTCACGGTATAGCGCGATGCTCATGGACACTGCAGTTGCTGACTTCATCGCACTTGGTGCAAAAACTGCTTTCGAGCAATGGTACGAACATTGCCGAGCCTTTTGCTATGAGTATGAGACTGACACATGTCCCCAAAGTGACGGTCCTACCATACCATTCCGTGGTGGACGCGTTGATGCGACAGAGGCAGGTCCTCCTGGAGTCCCTCAACCCCAGGAGTCCCTTGATAGCCACATTTCCTCCTTCGCTCGCCAAGGTTTCAACCAGACAGAGATGATCACGCTCGTAGCATGTGGCCATTCTTTCGGCGGTGTGCAACACAGCGCGTTCCCCGATACTGTGCCTCTGCCCGCCGGTGTCGATGATGTTTCACAGACTTTCGACAGCACACCCTTCAACTTTGATAACAATGTGTACGCATCTACCGTCCACTATACGATGCGCCTCGAGCACCATTCACTAACGATCAGTTCAGCGCGCTTGAGTATGTCCACGGAACGACGAACAATCCTTTGGTCGTGGGTCACAATGACACCACGAACTCGGACAAGCGCATCTTTGGCAGCGACGGAAATGCTACTATCAGTGGGTCCGTGTCTGCTTGTCGATGGATGATGATTCTATGTTACTGACTACTGTTCGCTTAGATTTGCCGCAGACTCTGATTCGTTCAGAACTGCATGCCAGTCGCTATTCGCTCGCATGCTCGATACGGTGCCCAGTACTGTTCAGCTTACCGAGGTTATCGAACCGTTACCAGTCAAGCCGCAGGACATCGCCCTGCTGTATATGGGTGACGGCACCCTCCGTCTCTCTGGCCAAGTACGCGTAAGTACTCAACTACCCCGTCGTTGATATAGTCAGTCACAACTCACGGTTGTTTATGGCGCAGTTCTGGAATGTTGCTGAGAGCGATGCCCCCTCCGTGAAGCTTATCTGGGCAGATCGCGAGGGCAAGACAGACTCCTCGTACACTGGCGTCCTCGGCCACAATGACCAGATGGTCGCCAGCGCACTGTACAACGGCAACGTAAGCGCTCTTTGGTACAATATCGGCCCCTTGTCGACCAACTTCACTGTCGTGAACGAGACTGTGGGCATCTCAAAGTTTTGGTTCGAGGTTTCCGGAGGCGACAGTTCTATCAAGACGGAACATCAGAACGGCGTGGGCTTCCCAATTCAGGACACGGTGATGCTTGCAAACTCTTCGTGCACCGCGCCTGCTCCAGATGGGTTGAGTTCCATCGCCCACATCCAGATTGCCGTGAGTCCTTCCGTTGGTCAGTCCCTCAAGGCGGTGGCAGGCGCTGACAGAACGGCCCTAGGTCCGCGCTGACGCGCATCCATCCCGTGTGTGGTTGGAATATGACCTCTTTAACGGGGATGCCGGCTCTGGCGCGACGTGGATCACCGTCAACACGACCGACGCCCAGCTCGCGACGAATCAGACCCAGGCTGATTCGATATATGAGCTGTGGTCGGTCGATCTACCCTCCAGTGCGCTCGCTTCTTCGAATACGCGGAAGGTCAACATCGCTGCGGAGATTGGCAGCCTGAAGATTACGACGACTAGCTTTTCGACGTCCACCCTCGCGCACTGCTGAGCGGGAGATCGTTTCTTGTATGGGATAATGGACTATGTACTGGACTACGGGTGTTCTCTTGGGCGTATTGGATATTTTGAGCATATGCGCTTGAGCTTACGATGCTCCATGTTGATGATATCTCCACCGAGCTGTGGAACTCCTTTGTGAATTGTGCAAGTGTAAGTCAATCTAGAAGACAATTAATCACAACCAAACGTACTGTACACCAATGACCTAGTCGAAAATCACGGATGTCCACAAAGCAGAGATACCAAGCCTAAGAACGCCATCGGGTCTTCTCGGTTCCAATACTCACTTCCCGTTCTGCATGCGCTGATACTGCAGACGCAGGTCCACCAATTCGGCTTTCACCCGCGTCAGCTCGTTCTTGAGGTCGGCACACTCCACCTCTATATGCGCCCGGATGTTCTTAGCGAACACCTCCAGATCTTCTCTCTGCTTCTGCCTCAGATGGTCTAGCATTGTTGCAAGATTCGCACTGGACACGTCCGGCCGTAATTCGGTGTCCTCGGCTACAGCAAACCGGAGCGACGCTGGGGTCAGTCATCAGTGGTGTCAGAGAAGAGGAACTGCGCACATGAAGGATCCGGAGGCTGGGAAGCAGGATCGATAGACATCAGCGTGTCCTCCTTCCTGAGTAGCCGAGGAAACATCCGCTTATTCTGTCTGTCAGAAATGTTTCCGGAGTCTGTGCTAGGCTGTGTGGGATCCGGAAGCTCCTCCTCGGATGGGGTCGGCGTAAGGTCAGGCTCAGGGTCAGGCTCCCGCCACCCTCTATAGCCCTCGCTCGAGATGACCGCTCCAGTATCCGAAGGTTTGAAGGGCTCCTGAGAGTGGATCGACACAGAGGGCTGTATGCCCGACGGTTCGCGCGAGGTACGCCAGGCGATCTGGCCTCGCACAGGGTTGCGACCGGTGCCGCGGTGGTCACCAATAGTCTCCTCGGATGATTCGGGCGACACGATGCGCCGCTTCCTGTGGGTGTACGTTCGGTGTCTTGCATACTATCAAGAAGATGAGAGGGTGGCTCACTTGCGTATTTCTCCGTGATGTGAGACTATCGCTCCTGAGGGAGGTGAGCGGGAGCGGGAGCGGGGTTGGGAAGAAGGGTCGACGTCCATCGTCGATCCTGTACGAATCAACCTTCCCCATGTTTCGCCTGTGGGGTTTGGCATCTGTGGAAGTGATGGCAGAGATAGAATCTGACAGAGGTGATGGGGACTGACGGGTGCAGGGGAATGCCGCATCCCGGGCGTATAACTTATGAAGACACTGGAACAAAGAGGGGTGTGCAAAGCCTACACGAACCGCTCATGAGATCCTTGCACTGTTTCCATGGACACAGCCAAGAACGAGGCCGCAAAGCCTGCTCAAAGCTATAGGCACCTGTCATACGAGACAAAGCGAAGCGCACATGCCAATTATGCAACGTGAGGGTGGCGCAATAAGCATAAGGACGCGCTTCTGCTGTGTTAGCGTGTTGTAGATCACCTAGGACGCAGATATGTAGGGCTTACGGGGCACTTTTGGACATGAGAGTGTAGCCTTGCTCCTCTGAGCGGATGGTTTATATCGGGCACATGAGTCGGTCCGTTTCATTGACAAATGTCGACTTGGGAGCCATGTGTAGAGGCCATGGTAGTACAGCGTTTGAAGGGAGGCTTGCTACCAACTTGGCGCATTGTGCACCTGTCAGTCACGCCTTACGGCGAGAGGCGGTCTTCGTGAGCCATCGTGCATGATTGACCTGCAGGCTGAACCACTGAGGCAGCCCCGCGCTTGACACGGTGGCATTTTGGCGCCCAATATCCTCCTGTCTGGCCCCAAGCACTCGAACACCCGCTGTCGAAGATGCAATCGTGATACCCCATAGATGTCCTCACAAGTTCGTGGTGTACGTTGCCTACATACAGTGGCGGCGCTCGTCGTATACGCCTCATAGATAATATTTTACATTTTGCATAGATGTTGACTTCCTTGCCCATCCGATGGGTCCCCGAGTCCAACGACGCATCTCGAGATATACTTTTACTCGCGGGCAACCTCGTGGTCGGCGTAGGCTATTGTATGTCTGTGATACTGCTCATACTCAGCGCCCCAAAACATGCCTGAAGATTGGTCATGACTATATAGGACTCCTTGAAAGTAGTCGGAGACTCGGAGTTGAAGGTGGCTAGTGCATCGTGGACTTTGGAGTGCACCGCCCTATCTCGATTGGCGGTTTTGGTGGTACATAGATGGCTACATAGTCGTCTAGGCTTGCTCTAACTTGCGATTCGTCGACAGCTCGAATGTCTTCTCGCAGAATGCATGCGGTTGCTCTTGCCTGATACTGGAGGGACTATGTATGTAGGGTGAGATAACATCAACACAGGACGACGTTCGAAGGTCAGTACATATTATCATGTTAGACTTTGAGGGGCATCAAACAGGGCCTAAGGCACGCCCTGAGTCGGTCCGTATCCAGTCCGACGCTCGGCAAAGGCTAATTAGTAGTGCCCCACTTTGACAGCTGGACGCGTCGCGGCGGGGGCACGCCGTAGTCATGCGACGGATACTGCGGGCCAAACACGTCGGGCCCGCTCTCTTCTGGCCTCGCCTCCGATATTTGTGAGGTTCCTGTCAACTCCCACCTGCTCATTCTTGACGCGCCCCATCTCAGCCACCGTGGCCGACAGCGAGGGCTTTGCTTGAGGGATTTTGCAACCGCCATCGTCTACGCATCTAGGCGACGTGGAGGAACGCTCCCCGGCTTACCACTATCGCGCTTCTGTCTTTGTCCTTGGGTCACAAACCTTCCCTGCTGGCTTAGACTTACGACCGCTACGAACAACATGCCTAGGTTGGGACTGTGGCTGGCTTATTCCTTCCTATCGCTCCCCCTCTGGACCCGTGGCGTGTATGGAGACAATACAACGTGCGCGAGCGCACAGCTGGATTGGTATACAGATGCCGTTGGGGAAACGCCATGTATTGATTGACCTCCCTGATCTGCATATTGGCATGTCTGACGTAGCCCGACAGGCGTCACGTACCAGCGTTTGAGGCAAATCTGCAACAATGATTGTGAGTACTCTTCTTTCTTAAACGCTATGTTATTGCAGAAAGTTAGACCGCTCAATCGACCCAACCCGGAAGATCAAGTACAGAAGTTCAGACCCAATACCCCAGGAGACAACTGCAACGATCAACTCTGTGAGTTCTCTATATTGTTCCGCAGAAGATATCACCAACCTCTCTGGCGTGTAGCCGGCTGTTGCTGTAATTCTGTAGCATGGGCACTCAGCATGTTGTGCATGAAGTACGCGTCCCTCATCATGACATACAAGGATATCTCGTTTGACCGTGTCAATGGTCAGTTGCCAATACGATACTGAGGAAGGAGGGGACGGGATCGATGCTGGTGAGTCCTGGGTTCTCGTGCAACACATTACCCGTTTCGGACTGGCCTCCAGGTGTCGGGGGATATGGACTATACTTGGGATCTTGCAGCCCTGTACAAAACAAGACGTAGGCCGGGTCCTGCAGATTGAGCATTCGGATGACTGATATAAATCTACAGGCTTCCGAACGACATTCAGAGCGCAGTCTGCAACAAGGAAATCAAACTGGACCGCAGTTTGTATGGTCTGTTCTGGGACACCGGTGCTTGGTACGTAAAGCGCATCCAGCATCTGATGAAGCGGACTTGACAACAATGCTGTATCCCAGGTTTTAGTAAGTTGACCTAGATCGTCCTCAAATCCTGGCTCATCAGACGCTTCAAGTGTTTACACGAAGGAGACGATTGTGGCAGACCTCGCTGCGTCAAACAACAACACGTTCACCAATTGCGCATCGACAACGAAGAACGATACCACCACGACATCCGGCACCCAAACAACATCAGGAGCCCTCACTGGATCTGCAGCGCCGACATCGACCGGCTCCTCAAGCTCGAGTTCTCACACTGGTGCGATTGTGGGCGGCGTCGTGGGTGGAATCGTGGGTGCCATTGCTCTCGGATTAGTCGCATTCTTCCTCTTGCGTCGACGAGCCCGATCGCAAGGCCCGCGGCCTCTTGACCTCGCTGGCGAGTACCGCTACGAAGATGGTGGAGATCCGCCAATGAGCACAGTCACGCCTTTTTCGGCGACTGCTTCGCAAGGTGAGTGGCCTTCCATTGGCGCTGTTGGAGTCGCCATTTGGAGCGCTCACCTGGATGACCTAATTCCTGCTGCTCAGGCCCAACTTCGAGGTACGGCCGAACATCAGATCTCGCGGAGGAATCTGAATCAATTGCATTGCTTCCCAGAAGCGGTCCACAGTCCAGTGCAAGCGGGAGTGGGGCAGGCAGCGGGCTCATGCTCGCCGGCGGAAGTGCCGCTACCACGTCCTCCAAATTTGCTGGGGTTGACGGCTATCCTCAGTCGCCGCCAGCACTCGACGAGGAGGGCGAGCGACATGCGGACGCCGGTCCTGTTCCTCAGCTACAACGCTCCGCGTCTGGACGCTTGCCTCCGGCGTACCGGTCATGGGAGGACGAACCGAATGAGCTGGAGCCGGAGCCACAATGGGACGGTCCGAGCGTCACTGGAGTTCCGTATGCCGCTGCAGCTAGTTCTTCGGACGCTGCACCGCTCCCTCAGACGCCTTTGTCTCCCCAGTACCCTGCGGACGTGAAGCGGCCTGCTGGTCATCATGATGGTTACATTTGACCTGCTCGACTTGACTTCATGGATGTTCGTCATCTTTTCTGGATGGTTGAACGCTTCAAGTTCGTTTCCGCTTTATAGTCTCCCGTGTTCACACTTCGCCCGTCGCCTTTGCTTCTATACCTCATGCTATCCATGGTAGGATACGACCGTACTCCATCTAGTTAGATCTCACCTAACGTGCGACCGCCATCGTGTACACATCTTTCATGAAGGCCTAACTTGACCGCTCAAGTATCACTCGCTCGTAGGCGCTTTCGCTCATCGAACTCGATAACAACGCCGCTTGCACACCATTTGGAGAACTCGACGGTTTGCTCGGTTTGAATCACTCACCGACTACCTTCTCGCTCTCATGACCGCACACCTGAGCAGGCTCCTTCAAGCATATCGTACGACTTGATACTTCTCCCGGTCTCCGTGTTCTCGCAGCACCATCCAGGCTGTGTCCTTGACGTTTCATCGTTCTGTGCAGTGCCGCGCGTACTCATATGATCCATCCGCCGTCCCAAGGGTGCCCTAGTCTCGTTCCCATCCGTTCTAGCGCTTACAGTCTGTACCCGTTTCCCCCTCTTCAAGATCCATTCACGATCCTTTCCATCAATTCATCCTTCCTAATCCATCCAAAGGCTTGCTGAGCGTAGCGAAGCATCGAGTGCCGAGGCAGAGAGGGCTGTAGAACGTCTGGAGCCGAGACTAAGGGTGCCCCCGAGGTAGGCTACTCGGCCTCGACAGAGTAAGCGGCTCGCCACGGGTGCTGGGCCGGCCTTCAACTTCCCTGCAAACCTTAGAACTTCCAGGACGGCGTCTGAGAGTGCACGAGGCGCGGGGACTGTATATCTATAGCGTGTTGGTCTTGCACTCAGGCTGTAGGTACTGGCATCGCGCCGACCTGCTTAACCTCCCCAGCCTTGAAACCACGACGGTGCTGTCACGATGTGCAGGTGGTTTGCATACATATCTACCACGGAGCCTTGTCTTCTTGAAGACGTCCTCATCTCGCCCGATCACGCCATCGCGAAGCAAGTGCACGACCGCTTCCTCCCATACCTCACGCACTATGAGCCGGGTACGACGCCGCAGGAAATGACTCTGCGGAACAGCCCCTTCAATCTAGATGGTCTCGGGGTCGCTTGGTATGTCATGGATCTACACCATCGCGTGCTGGATCTCCTGCCACTCACTCACGCACGCACGGCCCTACTTACATACCTACTGCTCTAACTATCCGCAGGTACACCGACGCGCGCGCGGCGTTCGGCGAGTGCGAGGGCCCGCGCCCGGTGGCGTACAAGATCCTGCGGCAGCCGACGACGGACCCCATCTTCCAGTCGATCTGCGCGGGGACGACGGCGCACTGCGTGTTCGCGCACATCCGCGCGGCGTCGGGCGCGACGGCGATCCACCAGTACAACAACCACCCGTTCACGTTCGGCCGGTTCGCGTTCATGCACAACGGGTCCGTCGCGCACTTCGACGAGGTCAAGCGCGCGCTCGCGCTCGAGCTCTCGGACGCGGCGCACGTGCGCGTCAAGGGCACGACGGACTCGGAGCTGCTCGCCGCGCTCTTCTTCACGTACCTCCAGGCGGCGCGCGGGGAGGAGGTGTGGGAGCGCGCGCACCCGCTCGAGGAGATGAAGGCGTGTCTGGAGCGCGCGATACAGCGGGTGCTGACGCTGCAGGCGGAGGCGATGGCAAGGGTCGGGAGGACGCCGGACGCGTCGAGCTTGAACGTCGCGGTCACGGACGGGGAGCAGCTGCTCGCGATCCGGTTCAGGAACCACGCGACGGAGCACCCGCCGTCGCTGTACTTGTCGATGCGGGCGGGCGTTGCGCTGAACAGGAAGTTCCCGGGGCATCCGGACGTGGAGGGCGTCGACAACGGGGCGCGGAACTTGAAGGGCGCGGAGGAGCACGGGGACCATGTCATCGTCGCGAGCGAGCCGACGACGTTCAAGGAGGAGGACTGGGAGCTTATCCCGAAGAACGAGTGTATCATGGTGGGGCGGGACATGGTGCTGAAGCGCGCTCCCGTTGCGGTTCAGTTCTAGGCAGAGCAAAGACATATGACCGATTGATGTATACTAGTTCGCAATGGATCCACACAGCAAGTACTGGCATACATTAGCCTACCGACGTCGCCACTGCAAACTGTGCGTAGCTGGCTGATGACGCTGCGTGGATGCACCGAAAAGGACACCCCAAGTAAGGCCGGGTCGCCCATAGCACGAAATAGCCCAGCCTTGATGTGTATATATACCCGCCCGTGAGCGAAAACACAGACTCTCGTTTATCGCGTAACGGCTTCGGCGGACGCGTTCGAGCCACGTTACACCTCACGGGCTCAAACATGGTGATCACAGGTTTTCTATCTCGCTGACAGCCGTGTCTGTAAGGTAACAGTCGTGAGCGTTGTGAAACCAAGACAAGCAAGGTGTAGACACCTTACCTGAGGTATGGGAATACGACTCATGAGCATAGGTGACAGATGCAGAGGTACAAGCCGGATAGATGTATGTTTGTGGCGTATGGATCTATCTGATACCCGCCCCGATGGTGCATGACAGGCAAAGCTCGACAAACGGACGTAGATGCAATCAAACGTACGGATCTGCGCCGCAAGCTGTTACGTACTTACATTGAGTATGCAACGCGGTGTCGGTGCGATCATGTTCTGATTCGGGGTGTGTTGCGAAGACTCGAGGACAAAGATTGCGAAAGCGATTGTAGCGATCCATGGGCGATCCCCCTGGCACGATGCATGGTTTCCTGATCAGGGCCCGAGCTGGTGAGCAAACGAAGCCAGCGTAATGAGCTGCGGAGACAACAGCGGGGGTTTAGTTGACGTGCATGGTGAGATGCACCTACTATAGGATCCTCCTGGCCACCGCCGCTACTCGTTCCTCAGGTTGACCTTGCAGGGCGCAGTGCAGTGTTGTGACGTGCAGTGTACATACATGATTGATATATCTGAGAACCTGATAGAGTCGACAAGTAGACAAAAGAACGACCACGTTCTCCTCGTGCAAGCCATGGGGCGCGGCGGCGGCATTCACTTTGGCGGGTATGTACTTGTGGATCAGGCTGTAAGCAGCTGTAAGCCCGCACGATCACAAGTGCTTCACAGAAGCATGGCATGAGTGCCAGTGCCGGCGAAGTCAGAGTTTCATGAATGGGGACTATACTTGCGCGTCTTGGATGATCGCCTGACGGTCGGGAAGAGCTCTCGGCCAGCAAACCTCCGCAGCCCTTTCTTTGCCGCAGGACGGCGAGCATGTAGGGAAGCTGACCACATGTAGCGGTGCACGACGAGAGAGCGAGATTCTATTCATGAGGTGGACGCTGGCCAGAGAGGACTCGATGGACGTTCAAGCTAGCTTCAAGTTGTTCAACAGGCACCGCGCGCTCGCATGAGCGTCATCTGGGCGTTGTTCGAGCGGACATTAATCCATGTTTCCATGGTTGCGCCGGGGGCGACTGCAGAAATTACGGACCCTCGACAGAATCTGTTGGACCGATGTCTCGACCCGGCCTCTCAGCGTACATAGCAGAAAACAGGAAGCGACACTTCTCAGAACGAGAGCCTGAGGGAGGCAATGAGAGCGAAAATGATGATCAGAACGGACGGAACAAATAAGAGCAAAGGGCGGTGGATTCGGGTTCACTGCCCTCGACTCTCGCCCTTTCTCTTCCCCGTCCGTCGCGTTTAAAACACACAATATTGCTGGCTGAGGCCTGTCGGGCTGTACGGCATCCTCTTCACTTCCCCCCTCTGCCTCCCATAGCAGTCCCCACGCTCCTTGTTCCCCCTCCAGGCGGTCGACGGCCCCAAGAACCGTACCGCCGTCCTGCTCTTCAGCGCATAGCCCAAAGCCTGTCCCATCTGCTCCTCCGCGCTCGCCAGCACCATGTTCTTCTCTAACGTGCTCTTTGCTTCTCTGCTCGCAACTGCTCTCCAGCTCTCCGCTGTCGATGCCTCTCGCTCGTCCCTGCACTCGTCCCACGCCCGTCGCTCTCTCGCCTTCAAGAGGGACCACATCGCTGAGCTTCTCTCCCACCGTGACCTTGGAGGTCTCCTCGGTGAGCACTCATCCTTCCCTTCGCCGTTTTCGAGGTCGTCCGTCTCCAGCGCCACAGTTGCCGCACCCGGGCTCTACGACCTCTCTCGAGGCGAGGGACGTGTGCTGGCTGGCACACTGTCTTCGCCTCCGCTGCGTGTGATCGGGCATTGGAGATGCGAGATACGCCGTAGCGGTTCGTGATTAGAATGCGTCTGCTGTGCTTTCGCATCTGTCAATCTATCGCGACCAAATGTTGCCCAGAGGCGACTTCGCACCCGGAGGCTCCCTCCCGTACGAGCGAGCATGCGTTGCGGCTTCGCCGACGTCGCGCAAGCTCTTCTCTATGTTGGGCCGCTGTCTCGTCGCCTGCATCTTCCGTCGCGATGCCCGTGATGATCAGACGCAGGTTTTGATCCTCGTGTGGCATGACGTGCCGTTCACGCGTCTCCCTTCCTTGGCCATGACAGCCTTCAGTGCCCGGCTCTGCATGCATATGCAGTTTGCATCGTTCCAGGAGACAAGGATGCTAGCCTGCCTGACGTGAGAGCTGAGTGTTTTTGGGTTTGGTTACGACTTCGGGCGCTTGTCGTGTCATGTTCCTCCAGATTGGGTAGCATGAGCACCCCCTCACGGTCGGGATTTGGCCCCCTTTGAATCGGGCGCGGCAAGGATGCACATTGGGCGCAGTCATCGGCTGCGAACATGTTCGGGGGATCTTGAGCGCAAGGCCACGTTGGCCGAGGGCGCAGAGCGTAGAAAGGACGCGGCCTTCTGTCTAGATCTCGACTTTGAGAAGCTCACTTGCTAACTCGTCGTTTCAGGTGGCGTCGGACAGACCGTAGGCGGCGTTGGTGATGATCTAGGGCAGCTGCTGGGAGATGCAGGTGATAATCTCGAGAGTGCGGTCAGTAGCCTTTTCGGGGCCCCGACCACCTCCTTGGTCCCCGCGAGCTCGACGACCATCGCGTCATCGACGACGGCGAGCTCTGCGACGTCCACAGACTCTTCGTCCGCATCTGTGACGGATTCTTCATCCGCTTCTGCGACAGGTTCGTCTTCCGCCTCTGCCACCGGCTCCTCGACTGTATCATCAACGGTATCATCGACAGTATCGTCAGCAGCATCGTCGATCGCATCATCAGCGGCGTCCTCATCCGCGTCGTCAACAAATTCCACTACTGTGTCGTCGACCATTTCCGGGTCCGTATCCGGGACGGCGACCGACTCAACTACCGCGAGCGTTACTGGCTCTGCATCCGCGTCTGCAACGACCACGGGTTCCATATCCATCACCGATTCCCCCACATCGACCGCTAGCAGCATAACCGATTCGGCCGCTTCCAGCTCTAGCACTTGCAACCTTCTTCTGGACCTTCTGTGCAGTGTAACGTCGGTCTTGGCCCCTCCCACCACCACCACTTCTGCATCTGTTACTTCGTCTGCCACCGACTCGGCCTCTGACTCGGTGACGATTACGAGCTCCGTGGTCAGTTCCTCTGTTTCCGCCAGCGGCTCCTCGTCTACCGACTCAGTGTCGACCACCGGCACCGATTCCGCGACGTCGGCTTCCGTGACCAGCTCGGTAGCTGCGTCGTCCACAAGCACCAGCGGGGGTATTCCCTTGTCATCCTGGCTCTCGTCCATTCTCAGCCCTCCCACTAGTAGCTCAAGCGACAGCGTATCAGCCACTGTGACCACCTCCGTCTCTGGCACAATCACGTCCAGTGCGGTGCCGACTGAGTCCGTCACCTCGGCCCCTGCCGGCAATGACACGTCGTCCACGAGCTCTGGGATTCTCTCACTTCCTCCTATCACTTCCATCCTCCCGACTTTAAACATCACTACGAGTGGCACGTCGACGTCGACGTCTAGCGGTTCGACGGTTACAGGGAACTCCACTGTGACGACTACGAGTGATACGTGAGTTTGGAATGCTGGTAGCATGTGTATATGGGTCCTATGCTCACGTATAACATCCCAGGTCGACGATCACCTCTGCTCCTGGCAATGGTACCACCACCTCGATTTCGGCGACGGTCACCACTATTACCAGCGGCAACAGCACCATTACGACGACCATATCTGGTTCTGGCAACAGTACGAGTATCATCAGCATCTCCGGGAGCGTTACAACCACCAGCAGCGCGATTACGAGCGCCGTCTCTGGTAACGCCACGATCACGACTAGCGCGGTCAACGGGACCACGACGTCGACGTCGACGAACGGTACCGTGATCAGCCTTCCGTCAATCACGTCGACGTCGGTGGCTACCACGAATCTCACCACGTCGCACGTGCTCACGTCCACGCCGTCGGTAGACTCGCAGTTCACGTTCGTCACCGGCACTTCGCTCGCCGTCGCCTCGACCCCCTCGGAGTCCACCCTTACCACGACTGCGACGGACCCCGACACGCCGTCGACCACCTTCACGTTGCAGCCGTCGTCAGCTAGCCCGAGCCAGGCTGCCCTCCCGTCTGACCTCCCGAACCAGATCTTCCCGGCGGCCGGCTCGCACCCTGGTGACCCTGACCTCGACGGGTACACGCAGATTTCGCTGCTGTTCGACGCGGCGCTGAACTGGGAGTTCGTCCTCACCAACCCGAATTCGTCGGCGCAGATCTTCGCGTGGATGTCGCCCATTCTCCAAGCTTCGCTCGACTTGACGGGTAAGTCGCAGAATCGCGACGTTCTGGTGGACATTTTGCTGATGTCGATCGATGTACAGCGGAACAGGTGAAGACGTACCAGCTCCACGTGTACGTTCCGGCCGACTACACGGGCCCTTCGGACGTCGACCTCCTGCAAACGATGTACCTCGGGTGGATCCCGACGGGCGCGGTCGACACGCTCGCCCAGCAGCTCAAGGTCACCTCGTCGGCGTTCTACACCGCCCTCAACTCGCCGTACAGCGACCTCGCCAAGCACGTCGTCTCGAGCTTCCCCGTCGAGAACGCGCCCGGTTCGACCGACGGCAGCTCGGGCAGCAACGACTCGGGCAGCGGCCACGCGTCGAGCGGCAGCTCGTCGTCCAAGACCCGCGAGGACGCCATCATCGGCGTCGTCACCTCGCTCGGCGCGATCACGCTCCTCATCCTTGCGTTCCTCGTCTACCGCGCCATCAAGCAGCGCCGCGAGCTCGCGCACCGCAGGCTCTCGGACCCGCACCAGACCGAATTCATCGGCGCGCCTCCGGAGGAGGACCACGAGTTCGACCGCGACTCGGTCGGCGGCCAGCGCCGGCGCTCGTTCTACTACGCGGCGGACTCGCTCCGCGGGCTCGGGGACCACGGCGCCGCCGCTGCGTCGGGCGCTGCTGCTGAGGATCCGTTCAACCCGAGCATGCGGGAGCGTCGGCCTGTGATCGGCACGCCGATCCTCCGGGACAACACGATGAACTGGTAGAATGGCCAGCGCGAGGTGGGCGAAGTGCAGGATGCGGACCGCGGAGAGTCGCTTTCTTGTAGATGGCGGCGGGCTCGAGGCGCGGTCACCACTTCGATGTTAAAATGACACCAGGCTAGACCGCGCCCCTCCATGTCGCTTCCTGCCTTCCTCGGTCCTCTGTTCTTGCTGTGTATGTGCTTGTGTCTGTGCTTGTGCTTGTGCTAGTGTGTTCCGAACGTTGGGCTTCATCTTTCCTCACGTACGGGTGGCATACGGACGGGCTTCGGATCGCGCATCGGGAGTATGGGACATGTCTGCATCCGCGCGCGCCCTATGGCCTCGTTCGACTACGTCCAGGGTGCGCCGCGCGGCCCCCATTATGCTCATTGACGACGTCTGTCTCTTGACACGACCCCTCCCGCTCCTTTCGTGACGACCATCCCTTTCAACCTTCTTTCTTCTTTCCTCGGCACGTCGTAACCCGTACAATACTAGTTCATTTTCAATATTTATTCAGTCGCTGTTGTCGTGCATGCCCCCATGTCGATATACCCGAGTGTGTGCATGTCTCTGCGCAGTACACGCGTTTCTCTTCCGCTTTCGCGTTTGCATCTTGTTGGCTTCGGTCGTCGTTGGCATTTTTTACGTTACTTACTTCTCCACGAGTGGCGGTTTCGTACTGCAGTCGCTGGGCAGTCCAGGCTGCCGGCCCGGCGCATCCTCGTCGCCCTCGGTCGGATTATGTAGTGGGTGCACACGTACACTTTCCTTTCTCCGTCGCGCGCGCTGGCTGCCAGACATGCCCACCTTCTGTTTCGTGGATCGTGCTTGCTCATCCGAATTATTCATATCGTCGTACTTAGAATCCCGTCTGTTCCTCTGGTCTCCGTCTCGGTCATATATCTCATCCAGTCAACTCATCTGCAACATATGCATGCTTTATGCCATAGCTGGGCGAACTTGAGGGGTCGCACTTGACATTGACACGAAGGCGAGTACGATGTGGGCTTGACATAGCTGCACCAATACACGAGATCATACGCTTCCCGCTTTGAGCTGCTGCTGGAACCGACGGACGATGGGCACCATCCCGCCCCCATCTGCGACGAAGCCCAGACTGAGCGCATACGAGTTGTCGAACCGCGACGGCCACGAGGAGACGACGCGGCGGTTCGTCGGGTCGTCCTCGAACTTAATCAGCGTGACGGCCTCCTCGCCCGCCACCTCCTCCAGCGCGGCGATCTCCTCGCGCACGGTGGCGGTGAACCCGGGGAGGCACACGACGCGGGTGTGCGCGAGGAGGCGGGTTGCGGAGATCTGGCGCGTGATGAGGAAGTTACGGATGGTCACGTCGGGACTCGCGAGCCAGAGGGGAAGGTCGAGTTCGGGAGAGGTTAGGGAGTCGCCGATGGGGCATACAGACTCAAGGCCCTGGAGGGGCTCCCGAATGATGCCTGCGTGCCCACGTCAGAGTCAGCGGGCTGGGTGCACGATAGGACACAAGGACAAAGGGAGGAAGGGCGTGCGCACCCGAGACAAACGAGGACGCTGCGGCTGAAGGCGCGCCGGGGCGCACGACAATGGTGGGCAGGCGGAGGATGCGCCCGTCGACGAAGCCCCGGCGGGTGTATTCGTTGATGAAGATCTCATCGACGAGCTTGCCCATGCCGTATGCGCTCTGTGGCGTGGCGATTGTGTCGGACTGGATGACGTCGGGCTGCATGCGTATGCGGGGAGGTCAGCGATTGCTAAAGAGTTGGGCCATTGGGATGGACTCACGAGAGGCCCTCCGTACACGGCGAGGGACGAGGTGAATATAAACTTGATGAGTTGTCCTGTCTTCTGCCCATGGTGCCGTGCGGCGTCCAGGACGGCGCGGACTGAGTCAACGTTCACCTACAGCCAAGCCGGAAGTCATAAGCACCCAGACGTCAATGCGCAATGGCCAATGAGCTGTGACCTTGACTCCGAAATCGAAATTATCCTCCGACCCGCGCGACATGATTCCGTGAAGGCAGTACACGGTGTCGTACACGCCATATTGGGTATTGAACAAGGCGTCGGCCTGCGCAGGGTCTGTTAAATCCGCCTTGATTGTGATTGCATTTGAATGTGGTGGAGCCCTGGGCTCGATAACATCAACGAGGATGAGACGAAAGTCTGTCAACTCCGGGTCTTCGTGAATTGCACTCGCGAGCTTCAAGGGTAATTATCAACGCGTGTAGAGAACAAATTGTGAGTTCAACTGACCTTTCCTCCTAGGAAACCACCTGCGCCGGTAATCAGTATCACCTTCTCCATGCTTTCCAAACGGCCTCTATTTGGAAAATCTGTTGGCGATAATGCAGGAGGCGACAGCCGATATATAGCACGCAGTAGTGGGGATGTATTGCTCCATTGCGTCAGCGTGCATCCCGTGGTCAAGAATAGCGAAGCCGGAAACGGCGGGTGACCCGTCGGAATTCTTCGATACATACCACGTGGGAGGACGGACCGCGGCTTACCGTCTTCATTCACAAATATGCGGCTCAAAGGAAAATGGGACATCGAACAGATACATTGAATCTGAGGATACAATGCATGAATGGCCCAAATTGCTCGACATCAGTGGGAACTGCGGCGCAAGGAGATCGCAAAGACTGGGGCCACCTCGGTTACTCACGCCTTTCCTACGGAGCCAAATAGATTGAAGAATCGCTCGCAGACATCCTCAAACACCTTCGTCGCATCATCGACCGCCTCCGGAAACGTCTTTGTTTGCAATCCCTCAGCGAGCTTCTTTGCGTACGGGTCTCTACCCCAACTATTGATGTTGATCTATAGGCAAGGCGTCAGACGAGGAAAAGAGCTGGGTTACATGTACGTGCATGCAAGCTCACCTTGGATATGCCGTTCGCGATGCACTCCCTAAACAGATCATCCGGAAGCTCGTCCGTGCCGTGCAGACATAACGGGATGGCGCCCTTGAATGTCTGCTGCAGATCCTTCAGGCTAGGCTTACGTTAATCCGGTACCCGGAAAGCCAACAGGTCCTAAACGCGTACATGTCTTGTCGGAACTTGGGCCCGTTGATGTAGGAGCCATGCAAGTTCCCGATACTTGGTGCCAGTATGCGTGCGCCAGTGCTATCGAGACAGTCAGTCGATCATATATGCGCGCAGTGCTCGTATACGTACCCTTCCATGAACGCGCGCGCCCCCTCAGGCCTAGTGAGCTTTGCGTCGGATATCATGCGGAGGCCTGCTTCCCCCCCTTCAAGACGTCCTAGCTCGACCTCGACCGCGACACCAAGCTTTTCCGCCCTCTCGACGTACGGGCGCGCGAGCGCGATGTTCTCTTCGTCGGTCTAGGCGTATGTCAACTACCGTGTGTACGGCCGACGAAAAGGTAAGCAGGAACTCACTTGTGCATGACTGGCATCTACCATGATACTGTCGAATGCGATGCCTTGTTCCGCGAGGGAGAGCGCAAGCTCGAGGTGCTCAGGGTCAGTCGCATGGTCGAGATTGACGGCGATGGGTACGGACGCTTGGTGGGCGCTGTGCAGTAGTCAGTTAGGAATGTGCACATCGAGTCAGATAGCCTGCTCTTGCTCACGCGTTGAGACAAAACTGCAGCCAGGGCCCCTTGCCGAAAGCAAGGGTGATAGGAAACATCTGGATGATGGCCGGGCTGCGACAGCGCTCTGCGGCGCGGACGAGGCCAATCACGCAGTTCGCGTCATAGCTGGCGGGTTTCCGAGATTCGCGGTTGAGCTGAGGGATTGTGGAGAGTGGGGAGAGGACGCTGCACATACCAAGTCTGTGCCAATATCCCATATTTTTCGTCCTCCGCCTTCCGCAAAATTGCGAGCGTGCGGTTTCCTGCAAGTGACATGGTGGAGGATCGGGAGTATGCCTGATAGCGAAGTTGCACTCCTTCTACCAGCGCGCAATACGAGTTGGTTAAGTATAGACGGGTACGGAATGAGTTCCTGTTCCGTGTCGGAGCATCGCAAGCTCATAGATTCGAATTTGGGAAACTTCAGATTGGCCACCTGACATCACGGCTCAGGTCGTGCACTTGAGAGAATGCTGGCAGCCGTGTTCTGGTACCTCCGAGATGAGAGATAGGTCGAGACGGTGATCGTGTGTGGAGATGCGGACAGAAGCAATAGCACTATTAGGACTTGCGGACGAGTCGAAGGCCGGGCGCGAGCCCAATGTTCAAACGTTCAAGGTGCCCTCCGCCAGGGCCGAGGTCGGGATATCGGTCCGGCACCAGGCCGCCCTCGCTCTGCTTCCACTGTCCCAACTTGCTGCAAGTTCGCTCTTACATCTGATGCTCGCCAATGAATCAGGGACATTCGCTTCATGATTACGGACACATCTTCTGCACGACAACATACCGTCGTTGAGCTCTCATATCGGAGCACACAGTCCTAGCGGTGATATACCAAGGCCTACCATGCATGGTGTGTTTTGCTCTGATGCTCTGATGTCGTATAGCGGACAGCTGATCATATAAATCAAGTGAATATCACAGGTTTATAGGCAATTGCGATCGAACGGGATGACTATCTAGAGAGCACCATGAAACAAATGGGGTAGGGGGGAGACTATAGCTGGCCAGTCGGAGGACTGGAGGACTACTGGCTTTCCCCTTGAAGAACGATGGTTTCAGTCGTGGGAGATGTACTTCGTAGGCATCGGCTTGTACGGCTCCTCAAGGTACGTGATCTCCTCCTCAGTAAGGGTCACATCAATTCCATCTGTGCAGACCTCAATAGTCGCATCAAGATACTCGTAGGTGCATGGAAAGTACGCACCCAAGGTGTCCTCAAGGTTGGGAATCTTCGTCGCTCCGATGACGGGTGCGACCACCCCCGGCTTGGACAATACCCAGGCAATCGCAACTTGGGCCATGCTCACACCTTTCTTCCTTGAGATCTCCTCCACGCTGGAATGGTCAATTGTGGCTGTTCCTAGAGCCGAAATAATTGGCAACCTACCGGTTGACAATCTCTATAGCAGATGGAACTTGGTACATGGCGACCGCCCTACAATAATTGATGTAAGCGGATATCCCATGGTACCATTGTCAGTAAACTCACGGGTCAGAGCTGCCGCGAGTAGTCGAGGCCTCAGCAGGGCGGCAAAGAATACCGCGCGCGAGAGGCGACCAGGGGATGCAGCCAACCCCGAACAGTTCCAAGGTGGGCATCATCTCGCGCTCCTCTTCGCGATAGAGAAGGGAGTAGTTGTTCTGCATCGAGATGAAAGGCGTGAGGTTGTGCGTGATGGCGTAGTCTGCCGCAGCGCAAAGAGAACGTCTAGTATCTGCCAATTACGCAACAAGGTGACTGGAACGTACTCTGCATCTGATGAACTGCCAGACGTCACTGATATCAGCGTGGGGCATGAAGGTACATGGAGCATGCTTACACTGATAGGCCCAGCAGGAGCTCATGCCGATGTACCGCACCAGCCCAGCCTTGACGAGGTCGTCTAAAGCACGCATCTAGCGTCCCACGCAGTAAGTGCACGTTGCCCTCGTAACCTAGAGTATGGAACATACCGTCTCCGAGATGGGAGTCTCGGTGTCGAAGCGGTGACCTAGTTCAGGTCCCTGAATAAGGTTTTTGGTTGAGTCATGGAGGAACGTACATTGAAGGACATCAATGTAGTCCATTTGCAAGCGCTTGAGGCTAGCCTTGACCCCGTCAAAGATGTGCTATAATTGGACACTTGTTGAAGCTTGTTGAACTGATTGAGTTGGAGAGCATTCACCCACCTTGCGGCTGAGACCAAGTTGGTTGATGATACCGAGATCATGGGGGTTATGGAAGTAGGTATGGGTACCATAGTCGGAAGCGACCGGGAAATAGATCTGAAGTGGGGTGAGGATGGCAGTCTATACGAGTTCTACAAGAGCTGATACTCACTTTGGTCATGATGACGAGCTCCTCACGGGGGAGGTTTAGCTTCTTGACGGCATTACCAAGTATGATCTCAGAGAGACCGTTGGAATAGGTCTGTAAAGCAGCGCGTGAGATTCTGGCTTAGCTTTGATGCGTTGCGAATGCTAACATCAGACGTGTCGAAGGTAGTGACACCCCAGTCGTAGCTAAGAACAGAGGCAGGGTCAGCCCTAGTATCGGTGGGACGTATAGTGGTGTCCGACGTACGCAAACTTGATGTGCTTGATCGCCTCTTCCTCGCCGATGAGCCACTTATCCCAGCTGGGGTCACCATACGACATGGTGCCCAGGATGATACGAGAGACCTTGAGGCCCGAGTTACCAAGGCGCACTACCGGAGAGCGTCAGCGAGACCGCACAGACCTATAGGCACATCTACGCACCGTACTGCATCTTCGTCTTACCAGACATGGTGGTAGTTGAAAAGCTGGTTGAGGAGGACTAGGAGTCGGAGAGGGTGGTGGTAAGTTGCCTTTGGGTCAAGGTGCGAGGTTGCTGAGGGACGGAGCAGGGGGAAGTCCTCTTATACCCTCCATAATTTGCCGTCTATGGAGCCTGGTTTCCGATACCGGAGCCTTGCAGCACGGATGTAACGTACTACAATTTGCAGATGCCCGCGGTGGCAGGTCGGATCGGTCATGGTGTCCACCAAGGACTTGGATCGGGGCGGAGTGGCTATGCCGCCAACCTGGACCCACCGTCGAAACCGAGTGGAGGACGATAGATTCGGGCGGCCATAATTATCCCCTACAGGAAGTTCGGGCGGGATGGGCTGCGAGTGGGTCCAAGTTCGGGCGGCGCTCAGTTCAGACGCCCCGCCAGTGGTGTCCGGAATCGGCGTAGACCAGAGCTCCCGCTTGCCGATTTATGGGGATTCAAATTACGGCTGTCACATTATGTCTTTGCAAGTTGCCTGTCGAGTGCCCGAGAAGCCCTTAGCTTTGAACGAGATGAGACTTGCCTCGCAATCTGCTCAGACTCTTGACACGTGTGCTGCTTGAGTGATACGGTATCAGCGATGAGCATAGCATGTAACATGCGACGTGAATATATTAGACTGGCGCGTAACAACAGCGGTGAACTCCAGATAGCGGATTTGAACAGCATACATAGCGACAACGTCATGAAGCGAAGGGCAACATGCAGTGTAATTCCGAAATGACTCAGCGTGCGCAGGTCAGTGCATTCCCTCTTTTGGCTCGAGCCGCAGCGGTTGAAGGGGCATAGCGGGATCGGGTGTGTCGTCGATCGGATCCTGTACCCGGGAGTCGTCGTGAGACTCGGCGCGTGAGTGTCCCTGGCCATAGCTTTCGTATGCGTCGGGGCGCGACCTGCCAGGAATGACGTTGAAGGGTGCAGGGGTGGGCTGCCGAACCATTGCATCGGGCGAGAAGACAAGCCGGCTCGGTTCGGGAGAATACTGGTCTAGAAGGATGTTGGGAGTGTTCGATGCGGGTCGTTTGGAAGCATATCCTTTGGAATATAGAACGTGAGTAGGCTGCTAAAGCGCAAAGGAATTGCAGGTGAGAGTACCGTGATATTCAGTAGGTGCAGCAGCCATCTGTGGCTGAGCGGCCGACCACCGATAGGGTCGAGATGACCTCGTCTCGTTGCGTCGACGATGACGCAGTAACCATAGGGCCAGTGCGCCGAATCCGAGAACAGCGAGGATGGCAATAACAATTCCAGCGATCGTGCCACCGCTGGGTGAGGTATTTGTGCTCGCTGCTTTCGCTGGGGCTGCTGTTGAGCTAGCCGTCGACTGCGTCGATGATGCTGCGCTCTGTGAGGATGAAATGAACATTCCTGACGATCGCATAGTGCGCCGGAGTGCTCACTTGCGCCGAGCCGGCTGTTGAGGATGCAAGGGTCGCTGTGGCACTTGGCTCCGAAGATGAAACCTGACTTTGACAGTGGGTGAATGTATTGTTATTGTGTGCAGCGTGCTGTGTCCCTGCATTCTCCTTCGTGTATACACTATGTCAAATCAGCGTCGGCAGTAGGATCAGGTGGTATGGGCTTACTAGAACCTGAGCAAGTCGTCAGCCATTACAAACCGTGAAAGGTCATATCGCGGAAGGAAGACGCACCATGAGCCATCGTCCCAACCTCCATACAAGAAGTCATCCAATCTGATGCCCTGGTTGCATACAGCCGCTTGTATGTCTGCCGGTAGCCTGCGGGGAAAACCCAATCGATACAACAAAGGATGTGCCGATATTCAGACACTCACCCGGTCAAAGTGCGCTGATTGGGGCATCCATTCAGGTATTTCTGATACGTCCCAATGGCTGAGTTAACGCAGAGTAATGTGTTATGGCTCGTTGCAGGAAGGAGAGAAACATATGCGTACGTGCATCAATACCAACTGCATAGCCGCCCGTCGTATCCTGCTGGCAGCTGAAGCCCCATGAGAAAAGCCATCGTGTACTGATCGTTGTATGAGGACGCATACTTCAAGCAGAGCATACTGAGGTAGAATGCAATGGTATTACAACAGCATTCGGCTGCATGCAATGAGCGCCAGGTGTATGTGCCACAGATAGACACTCACAGACTTGGTCATCGCAATGGTCTCCTGGTGGCTTGCCAGGCATAGAAGGCACTTGATCTAGAAATCATGTGAGGTTGACCATTCGGTAAGATGGAGGCTGAGTAGATTCCAAACTGACAATCGACGTTGCATATTTGTCTGAGCCTTTCATATGTCACGCCTTGACGGTGGGATTGAGTCAATCTCCTCGCTCGACGATGAAAGGTGGAGGAGCGAACGTACAAGGGTTCTCGCCGACGACGTCCGTGTACCAGTCTAGCTGTCGAGATGCGCACGTCGTATTGCCAGCCCGAGAGAATTTGGCCAGAAGCATGATCATGAACAGAGCGGCGGGCCCGCTTAACCTGACCATCACAGGAAACCAGACTCAAGGAGGTAAAGCCACGGGAGAGCGGGGAAGACACTACTAGCGCGGACAATTCGGGAGTAAAGAACGGATTGCTCGCTAAGGAGGCCACACCGTCCGAGGGCGGTTCACAGATCGCAGCAGGTGGTGGGGGGACTCTTGGGACAAGGTCACAAGCGACGCCATGAATGTTTGAGCAGAAGCCTGATCATATGGACCGCTTTGATCTCATCGCGGGTGGGAAAGACGTTCACAAGGCAACAGCGTTCATTACTGCGAACAGTCCTATCCTCTTCAGGATCGATTCCGGGATGTTTAAGCGACGCGGCTGTACCTGCCGAGTGAGGTGCCAGGGCCCTACATAGCCACCAGGCCCACCAGACACCTGGTGATACGTACGATTCCAGAGGTGGTGAACAAGAAGAGGCTGTCGTGAGATGTTAATTGCCTAAGCGTGGTGACTTATGCGGTTTGATGCTATACTTACTATCGTGGATGACTCGAGACGTTGAAGCCTAGCGTCGCGGAGGGAAGGTAGGTCCATCCACAGATACAGGCTACTGGAGCTCTAACCCCACCCATCCCAGTATTCTGACGTCTATAGCTAGATCTAACAGAATGTCGCGCCAGGATCCGCCAGGGAACGTTCACGCAACAATCAACAAAAAAATTTTGGTCTTCAATCTCTCTTGGGGAGAAAGTATATACTGTTACTCGAATGGGAGGACATGGTCCGATCGATGACTATCGTACGTGCCAGAACTCGAGACAAGGATACATATGATCGAATGCGGAGAGTGGGAGGTGCGACCGCAAGAGGTATACCGATTCGTTGCAAGCAAAACCGAAGGAAAAAAAAAGAGTAAGGACCCAAGGAGACGTCGTGCAGATCGCTGTTCGCAAGAGAGTCGCGCCATCGCGTCTACTCCTTTGCTATTGACGATCTTCTCAGAGGGACGAGAGGCACATGCGGATCGAACTCCTGCGGGGACGGCGACGCGACCGAGGATGATCCCGTTGGGGATAAGACGCCAAACGGCTGTGTCTCTGAGTATGCTGAACCCCCTGCTGACCCCGTTCCAGGGACGGATGCTGAGCCACAGTTGGAACCCGTGCCCGTTGCCTGCTCCCAAGAGCGGTATGCGGGTGGCAGGCGGCCGGAAGGTGAGCGACTCAGCTCGGCGATAGGACCAGCATCGTCGTGCCGGAGAGACTCGTCGGGGGATAACGTACTGGGAGGGATGATCGAGTGGCTCACTTGGGACCAGATTGCTGACCCAGCACCGAATCCTGGATATGGTTCCCCCACCACTGTTCCACCTGAAGCGAAAGCCTCGCTCCCTGGGGACATTGCCCCTATGCTGGCCGCGAACGGTGTGGCAGATCCCATCGGGGGATTGTCCTGGTAGCCATAGCTGTAATGCGGATCTGGAGTCGCAGGGGTAGCACCGCTGGGGTCTCTCCTGATCCTCCAGAAGACGAGAGCTCCGACGACGGCTGCCACAGCACCAATGCCCCCTAGCACTCCACCGACTATGGGGCCAATATTGTTGTGGGAACTATGGCTGCCACTTGCATTGTTGTCCGCTCCGGTTTGTGCTGGTGCACCAGAATAAGAGGTAGAGGTCTATGAAGACAGTGATTAGCGAGGTCTTTCGTGCAGTGCGGGTAAGGTTCCCACAGATTGCGACGAGATTGTCGTCGTCGCCGGGGCAGCACTACTGCTCGAGCTGGAGGTAGACGTGGGTGTGGACGAAGGCGAGATCTGATTCGCGCAGTGGGTGAAGGTGTTATTGTTGTTTGCGGCGTGGTCGCGATCAGCGTTTTCTTTCGTCCATACACTATATGACAGGTGAGCGCGTGTCGCGGTAGTTGACGATCTGGCGCATATACGTACTAGTACCTGGGAGATGCGTATTTAGCATACCCTCGCACGAGCTGAGCTGTAAATGGCTTACCAGGAACCGTCATCCCACCCACCATATAGATAATTGTCTAATCGGATGTTCAAATTACACACGGCTGACTGGATGTCGTCTGGAAGACTGCAAAAATGAGCACGCACGCCTCCAGCATCCCCCCGACGAGCTGGCACTCACGAATGATTCGTCCCCGCACCACAGGTCTGCCGATAGAGCGTATACGCTCCCACACCTGTCCGCTATACTGTAAGCGATGATGTTGAACATCTATTCGCAAGTACCGACCTGCGTCAATCCCGATTTGGTCGCCAGGCTGGGTGTCATATTGGCAACTACACGGTGTGAGTACGCGTTGGGATGAAACAAACAACGAGTAGCGAGCTTCACTCACTTCATGCAGAGCATGCTCAGCTGGAACGCGACGGTGTTGCAGCAACATGAGGCTAGATGCGTGATGAATTGGAAGAACTAGTGGGCCCAACCGTGAATACACACCAACTTGGTCATCGCACTGATCTCCAGGGGTGTTCGTCCTGAAAGTCGGCACTTGATCTGCAAGACAGTTGGGGTCATAAACACGACGCACTCAGACACGGCAACGTGCTTACAGTCATTGTTGCAGATTTGACGTAGCCGCTGGTACGTTACACCTGTGTGTTCCCATGTCGCATCCCATGCCTATCAGGATAGCCCTGGACAAGCAGACTCACAAGGTGACTCTCCGACTACGCTCGTGTACCAATCCAGCTGGCTGCTTGCGCAAGTAGTGTTGCCCGCGTTCGCGAACTGAACCCACAGCGTGGGGATGAGGGAGGCTGTGCCTAGCGTGAACGCCGTCCACCAGACCATCGGTGCAGTTCAAGTTACAGGAAGACGAAGAGGCACCAGTAGTCGACGAGCAGACAGCTGGAGACGACAGCCCGAGCGCGGGGGCTTGGCGTACCTCAACGCCGGAAGATAGTGCCAGACACAATGAAGGTGAACAGACAGAGCAGCGTGAGAGGGCCGAACGCTGCGCCATAAACCGTCGCGACGCCACAAAACAGCCATTAGTCAAAAGCTATGATCTTGCCGAGCGAGCAGCCTTCGATTTCCGAAGATATGTACGTACTCAACATTGTCTCCAATGATCGCAATCACAGACGGATGGCCGATCGTTGAGTGGTCCAGGCACACCAATGCTAGGATATATCGGAGAAGGTGTTCGCTACTGTATGCTCCGTACCGACGCTGGTGGAATCCTCCTGCGCTGTTCATGGCTTGCCAGTGATTGCAGTCGATCGTCCTCTGCAAGTCATAGAATATGTATGTACGTTGGCGGCTCAACTGCATCCACACTGCATCCGAGGCCCTTCCACAGAGCTGACGCGTGGTTTGTTTGATAGAGTTTGATGGAGGGTGTTCTAATTGACATGCACCGCTTCCTTGTGGGCACGCACAGGCGCGGAGGACCAGGACCCCCGGTTATTCACTCGGAGGAATGATCCGATTTTCCAAAATCTTGCCATAAATGTCCGAAGGATCAGGCCTTTCCGGGAGCCAAATCTGTCCGGATTCGATCAGGCCTTCCGTATTTGTGCGCAAATTTGGCCGGACTATAGATCAGGCCATCTGGCGGCATGATGTTGTCCGGATTGGGCAGATCAGGCGCCCAGAGGCTGAATTTTCGCTCAGGGAATGTCCATATTGTTTCTTTCAGAGATCTACGGCAATCTGGACAACATAGAATATGCTAGGGGTCATCTTGCAAATGGAGAGGCAAGACATTCTGTCACTCAGCAGGCTGCCCTACCTCTTGCCCTCCAGCGCTTCTTGCGCAATTTCTCAGTTCACCGTTGGAAATGCAGAAACGTCCCTTTATGTTCCGGGATACAAGGAAAAAGAGATAGCGACACCGGTTTGCAAGCCTTGGTGATCAATGAGCGATACTGTTGGTCAACCGGTCAGGACCGGGTAGCTATCATCCAACACCGGGCCGCCCAAGGGCGGACGGGGATCAGGCCTCTGCCTGGTTGGACCAGTTTTGTCCGGACTTTGGCACCAGGCCATCCAGAATTCGAACGTCGATTTGGCCGGATTGGATCAGGCATAGGCCTTTTTGGGTGGCCAATTTTGTCCGGATCAGGCATCATTCCTTTGGGAGAATAATCGGGGGTCCTGGAGGACCCGAAGCCAAAAGTGCACACACCCTATTGGATGACTTTCCATAAGCTATCTACGGCTCTACGTAGGCTCGTCCCCTGCCGAGATCCGGTGATGGCGATTTACGCCGACCACCGAAACGGCTGGTCAAACTGGGCGTCCTCCTGGCAGGGTGCCCATATTTGGTACCCCGTGAGAGAACGTACTTAGTGAAATCGCGATGAAGCTCTCTAGAGAAAATGCGAGGCCATGGCCTCCCTTCATCTGTCCTCCGTAGTCCCTCATATAATCCCCTGTCTAGACATGTAATGCATCATATGTATCAGAACTATGAAAACTGAGATGAACCTTCATCAGGATATGAGTACATGCTCGACAGCGGCCTGGGAGGGAAACTGGTGTACTGTGAGGGATCGACAAACTGGTGCGCGAAAGGTCCGGGAGATCGGTGCTGTATGGGACTGTGGGAATGAATGGGTTGGGAAACATGATGTGAAGACGGGGATGACAGTGCCGAAGGAAGGAATTGTGGAGGGAAGATATTAGGCGATGGGGAAGGGAGACGGCTATATGCCAATGGGGTATACGAAGCGGAGAAGGTATCTTCATGCTGATGCTGAGTAACAGGTGTTGGGAAACGTGGCTGACTGAGTTGCTGATACTGCGAGGATACAGAAAAAGGCATTGGAAATGGGGGGGGGCGCGATTGTTGAAAATGCGGAGATGGTAGCGGGAGATTGAGTGTCGCTGGACGATTCATCTGGTAAGGTGAGGGCGGTGGCTGGACATGCAGGCGTGAAGGGGGGCGCGACAATCCCCAGGGGGCTTGGCCTGGAGCGCTATGTTGCGAGGAGTATTGCGAGGAATGTTGCGATGGTGTTGCGGAAGGGCCGAATGCGATGGGGGGTCGATGGGGATATGGGTGCAGCGGAATAGGTGTGATCAGTGGCGGATGTAAGCTTGGGGTGTGTGTGTGGTATGGAGTTAACGGGGGGTAGGTTTTTGAGAGCGGGAGAGGCGAGGGAAAGGGGGGGAACAAGGGTGGATGGACGACGTCGGAAGAACTCATGGGAGAGAGGGGCCTTGTAGCGAAGGGCTGCGCAACAATCGACGCTGGGTGTCCGCCTCTACTCGGGTCCGGGATCGCCGGCCCCAATGGAATTGTTCGTAGACGCTTGGGCATCACAGCGGCACTATAGAGGTCTGTCGGAGTGGGCGCACGTTTGCATTGTGCGTTGGCTAGGGAGGAGATGGGGCGTCGTTCAAGTATTGGAGTGGAAGGGGGAGCATTTTGGGCACGCGTTTTGCTGGGGATGGCTGAGAACTTGATTTCGAGGGTAGCCACGTACATTCCTAGCTCTACACCGTGGGTGTCGTGGAATGGCCATTTGTCTTTGATGAGGTTGAGGGCCTGGTGGGATTCAAGCGGACCATGTGAGACGAGCATGAGAATGAGTTCGTCGTCTAGAACAGATGTCGCGTCATACTGGGCACTAGGGTGATGCTTGCCAAAAATATTGTTGCGCCAGTTACGCAGCTTGTCCTGCGCGCAGAGGTCCGGTTCACCCCGTTTGAGGTTGCGTGCTCGGCTTTCGGGTGGGAGAAGAGGTGGTCGTGCGCGATCGAACAGTGAAGGGGAGCAGATATCGCAGCAGGGGACCACTGGAGCTACAGGGATGTAAGTACGTACTGCTATTGACGTGCAAGGGTACTTACCTAACGGGTGCGGATTGTCGAATATGCGTGCCCATACTTGGCGTCGACATGAGGTGCTCTGAACAAAGGCTAAGAGACCCTCGTCAGGGCTATCTTCAACAGTATGCGGCTGGACACCAGTCAGTGGAGCGTCTTGTCGCGCCGAACCTCCCCGCGCTAGACCGTGTGCGAGCGCGTATTCCCGAATGTCTCCTTTGTTGCGCTTCTCTTTGGAGACCGTGCGGACAACTCGATCATCACCATCTATGGCTCTGCGGATTTTGGCCTTGGACTTTGAATGCGCGAACATTTCTCCTTGGTTCAAGGACGGCCCAAGGTCGGTGTTGTATGCCGATCGCTCTACGAGCATGATGGCGATGCCCGTGCGATCTCGGCCTCGTGCAGCGCGTCCAGCTCGCTGGATGTAGTGAGAGAAAGTCGCTGGCAGCTTCCATTGGATCACCCGATCAATATCGGGAATGTTGCAGCCCTGGGTGAAGACACGCAATTACAGTGAGTGCACGGAATTGACATCCCAAAGCCGTCGAGTACCGCAAGGAATGTACACAAAGATAGCTTGGACAAGGGATGTGTCCCTCGACATTCAGGCAAATGAGTTTACTGATTCGCACCAACAGGAGAAGTGGCGCGGTTGGGTAGGTGCAAAAAGGGATAAGATCAGAAGACGTACCATACCAGCAGCGTCAGTGCAAACCAAGACGCGAATGTTGCCGTCGCGAAAGCGTGACATCGCCAATGTTCGATACCGATGTGAGAGAGTGGCGTTGAAGGGACGGACAACGCCTCGGAAGCGAGCTCGATCTGGTTCGGACGCGGTCAGCAGGTCGAAATGTTTGTCGAGCAGACCATTTAGATAATCGATGATTTCGCCCCCGGTTGCGATGCTGTCGACGTAAACGTAGGTCTTCGGAATGTCGGTGATGGAACGGAGAGTGGGGGGGATTACAAACGAGAGGTCGGCATAGCTATTGAGAGGATGCTCGCAGGCGCGTACCACGATGGACACATTTGCGCGGTCGTTCCCTTCGTTGCAGTAATGGCTTTGTGTGTCTGATTGAGCGAAATGGAGGGATGCCCATATGGCTCGGACGACTCGCGGAGTGAGGGTGGCGGATACGGCGATGACAGGCGTACCACGGGGCAAGAACGCGCGCACCTTGCCTAGCGTGCCATACTTCTTGCGGAAATCTGTGCCCCATAGGACAATACAGTGAGCTTCATCGACAAACATCGAAATGATTCGCTTCATAAAGCGACTATTGCGGAGGATGCGGTTCATGAAAGTACGGGACTGGAGCATTTCGGGGGAGACAAGTATGACTTGATATTCGTGCGCAAGAATGGCCTATGAAATGGCTTGTCATGAGGTCGAAAAGGCAACGTGGGCTTAGAGGATGACATACCTTAATCGCTTCAGGAGAACATGCACCATTTTTGCTGTTCAAGGCTATGGCTCGTAGGCCAAAGTCGGTGAGAAATGTTTGGCACTGAGATCTCCGGTTGTGAGCATATGATCATAATGAGAGAAATATAATCCACCATCTCTTCTTCTAAAGCCAGTAGCGGGCAAACCATAAGCGTAAATCTCTTCTCATTGCCGGCCCATAGATGGGGTCCAGCGGCGATAGCAGTCTTGCCTGCTCCAGTCGGCGCCTGCACAATCATGTCGGTGCCTTCGATCTGAGCTTGTACAGCACGAAGTTGGAACTCCTTGGGGTCAGCATCCCAGCGGTAAGCATCTCGCATTTTTGCAGCGAGATTTTTGAGGTCGTCGTCGGAGAGCTTAGGGCGAGGAGGGGTCTGATGAATACCGCGGTTACGAGCGCTGTGGGCCCGTAAAGGGCGGCGAGATGTGACAGGCTGATGAGGATGCATAGGGAAAGTATATTGAGAAGTAATCAATGAGGCAGAGGGGTTTGCGACAGTACACAGAACGAGGAGGAGAATGCGCGGGCGGGCGCTTCACACAGGCGCTGGTCAGCCTCTGAGGACCTGTCGTGCCAAAATCATCGCATTTGCTGTTCTATCGCTCTCTAGCTACCATTCTGCCCTCTTCTGCTACATGTCTACCTGAAAGCATACGTCAATATGGCAGACCCAAGTGTTCTAGATGGTCTGCTTGCCATGTCCCCCTTGCCTCCTTCTTCCCCTCTAAGCGAGCTATCTTCGGTCCCGACCGATCCACTGGAACCGAAAGATGGCACAGCGAGTGAGGAGACCGAAGAACTCCGTCTGGAATGTCTGTGTCATCTTGGTGGGGATGGATGCGTTGCGCGAGATGAGCTTCGTCATGATGCCGCCAAGGGTCTCGAGAACACGATAGAGGACAGTGATGTCGAGCAAGAGGTTAACCCCAAGACCTACGGAGAGGTGAGCTACGTTCCGTGTTTGAAACCACTATCTTACAGCATCTACGATAGCCTGCACCAACAGTCCGACATCCTCCCCAAACTCCTCGCACGCCGCGCATGGTAGACATGGGCTCTGAAGGGGTCATGTTCGGGGTGGACTCAAGCGATCCCGGTGTTCTATGGTCGTCGCCCCTTACGATACACAAGCGGCGCAAGAAGCAGGCGGCCAGGCGCCAGGAAAGTCTTGCGGCATACCACGCCACGCGCGCGCACACGCACGACGAGCAGCTCCTCGCAGCCGTACAGGCCGAGAAACAATGTGCGCAGCTTGTTGCGCTCGCAGGCCAGGAGGGCCGCGCAAAGTGCTTCCGGGATGTTCTACAAAACCTGGAGCTACATGGTCAGACCTGGGGCGACTTCGTAGAATGGATCTCCATGCCTACCTCAGGTGTTGCCAAGGAGAGATACGACGGGCTTTTCAAGAATCGAGACCGCCAGACCGGGGAGTCTCAAGTCGCGCGCATCCTAGACCTGTGGACCACCAAAAACTCTCAGACTGGCCGCCGGGATGTTCACGGTTGGGCTACAAAGTACCTGGGAAAGGTGGTCAGCGAGGAAGCGAACGCAGTCACCCGAGACGGTGTGCTCATGACCAGGCGGCAGCCAATCACGGGGCAATTTTTCCTCGCCCTCACACTCTCCTCCATCCACCAGAAGATCCGCGAGTTGTGTCCTACAATGACGATTATCTTGCATGCTTTCAGCACCACTCAGCGCCAGCAAAAAGCGAACATCGCTGCCCAGAGTGGCCGAGAGAAAGCGCGAGTAGCAAAGAGAGAGGCTCGCAAAGAAAATGTACGTAGTCAAGAGATGTAGCAAGCTGTCACTTACCCAAATTACTTCATAGCGTATCGGCTTTGCAATGACCAACCTATTGGGAGAACGCAGTGAAAACAATAGCCTTGCGAGACATCTCGTCGGGCTTTACATGTATGTCAGTGGAGCCTCACGTCAGTTAATATCAATCATGTCTAGGATCGGGGTCTCCAGTAGCTATGCTAGTATAGCTGGCAGTCGCAACATTGAGGTTTCTGAGTCCCAAACGAGGAGCGTGGTGGAAGACGACCAGGAGACAGACCAGGACGACCCCGATTGGGAACCGGCGAGCGACCAGGACGACGACAACGACGATGACACTGAGTCAGATAGCGGCCAAGATTTCGAGACGGTCAGCGAGGAAGAAGAGGCCATTCCTCCAGAACAGAACCCAGGCGAAGGGGACAGCAGCAAGGACGAAGGTGGCCAGCATGCAGGATGTGAGAGATGTGGAGAATCTCAAGGCGCGCGAAGCGCGATCGAGGACGCGATCGAGCGCGCTGCACTGGCGCCCACGCGCGCTACAGGCCTCCTCTCGCGCGGTGCTGGTTTGCTCCGACGTATATCAGAATCCTGCCGGCACACTGCTCGGGAACGCGGGGAAAGCTCCCTGCTTGGGCATGTATACGACAATATCAACATGGTTTTCAAAGTGGCCGAACAAATTTTAGGGCGCAAGGACACCCAGGAGAACGGGACATGCGCGACTGTGTTCCCTCTCGACAACGCTGACCCCGAAGACATGAAGGCAGCAGACCTCCTAGCCGCGTTCGATGCAGCAGACCCCCTGGCTATGCGCGACATCTGTCATACCCCTGCTGAGGCCCAGCAATTCCGGAAATCGCTTGAGCACTCCCTCCTCCGTACGATTGTCTACAGCTCTGAACATTTTGCCCCCTTCCGCGCCAAACTCGATGCTTGCCTCCCAGGAACTGATGACCAGATGCGCCTTAGAAGAACTGATACGTACCCTTTGCCTGCGATGAATATTGACGAGTCCAGCACCACCGGAAATGCCGAGGTCCTTGACACGATGTTCACGGAGCTCGAGTATGCGCGTCGCCGACCCATGTTCCCGGGCTATTCAACACTTCTTTTTGGCGACCAGCTATCTATTTCTCGAACGCGCACCATTATAGCTAACCGCGCAGGCCATGAGGATATCAGACGGTCCTACGCCAATATCGTTTTTGGTCCAGGCTTCTTCCACCACCAGATGGCTGTCACGCACGGCATCATCGAAACTCACTTTGGCGACCCTACTGCTGGACATCGCAACCCGGCTTCCCTCTCGTTTTTTAATACTGTCCTAGATCGCAAGCCCATCGTCCCATCTTCCCTTCCACCATACCGAACGTGTCGCGATCTCATCTTCACCAGTCTGTCGGCCTCTGCACTACACTGCCTCGAGCTTGTTTCCGGCTCAGACTCTTTGGAGCAGTACGTCACCAAGCTCTCCTTCAAAAAACTGCGCAGCGATGTTATTACAATATACGACCGCTATATCGCCCCGAGTGTGGTTGCTGACCTCCGAATCGCGCGACAGGACGAGGTTGCAGAGCGCGTCCGCCACCATGCCATGACCACTGTGCCGAACGCAGCTTCCACCCCGCCCTTCGACCCGCTTTCCGAACCCCTGAAAACTGGCGACATGGTATTCGAAAACGCGTGCCTCTTTATGCGCGACGCGTTGGTACTCCGTGAATTCACGGACGCAATCAAGGGCGGGTTTTCTGGGCGGATAATTCGCGCGCTCAAGATCCTCGCGCTTATGTACCGAGGAAGTGGCCGCCTCAAGTACGCCCACGAATGTCTGCACCTCATTCACAACCTGACGTCTGTTTGGCCCAGACCTCTTCGGTGAGTCCCCAGTGCTCTGAATGTCAAATGTGCGCACCTCACACAAACACGTCTACAGAGCTATCATGATCAATAATTGGCTCGTCAACCCCACAGGTAAGCCAGACGCCTGGGTCCCCGTTGATCTTCTGCAAGAACACATGAATTTTTGGATCAAGGTTGGCTTGTTATCGTTCATTGGTGTTAGAACTTACTCACGCGGGCCGCAGGTTATTTATAAAGCGCAGGGAAGCAATGCGTCCTGGGAGTGGTTGCAGATGGTCTCGCCTTGTATCTCCGTCTTTCGCCAACTCGCTCTCCAGATGAACGCCACCCTCGGAGCACGCCTTGGCACCAAGCACCAATCTCCGGACCTTCAAAAGGACTTGGAATTGTTGTCTAACTCGATGCGCGAGAACGGTATCTTCCATGTCGAACCAGGACGCGTTCTCCGCGCTATGACGAGCGCCGAGGTGCCAAACGTGGTTGCCACTGGTCTCAAGCAGCTCCCAGGTCCCCTATTCGAGTACAATAAGATGTTCCATCAATTACAACGCCGCCGTCGTGAGACTCCTCTCGTCACCCCTCCCTCTAGCCCCCACCCCTTGCCTCCATCAACCCCGACCACTGTGGAGTCCTCACCCCTACCAGATTCCGTGCTTCCTGAGGTGAGGATGTGATACACGTCATGAATACTCATTGACATACCTTATAGGCTCAGGTACAGGCTCAAAATCCGACCATTGGGACCGATGCAGACGACGAAGAATATTGGCGCGACTACGATGCCGATGCATATGAGCCGCGTTCTGCCTTTGCCGAAGAGGAGGAGCCATCATTAGATTTAGAGGACTGGTAAATTTATATACATTGCATCTGAACACTACAATTTCCGGAGAGACGATCTTCAAAACCACCGCGCGCGAATTCTCTAGATAGCTTGAACGCGATTTCACTAAGTACGTTCTCTCACGGGGTACCAAATCGGGGTGCCCTGCCAAAAGGGCGCCCAGTTTGACCAGTCGTTAAGGAACGCTGCCTCCTCCTTTTCGATCTCCGCTGATGCGTTCCGTACGACTGGTTCGAGTCTAGGCTCTACGGACGTCCGGACACATCGAGCATTCCTCCATCCGCTCGGCCGATTGGCAATCATGACGGTCTCCACACAAGCTTGTTGAGTGAGTCTTGTGATAATGGACGACTTTCCATAAGGGCCTGTTCGGCAAAGAGTTGGAGTTAGAGTTACCGGCATTTCATGCCCAAATATAGTAATAATATCTCGGTTTTCGATTTCGAGAGAACTCGAGTTACTCGGGCGAGTGCATGCGTTCGGATGCCTCCCAGCAACTCCGGGCGGTTGTTATCAGCTCACGTCGTAATTTGTCTTGAGGCTCTACCCTTTTGGCAGCCTGCTTGATTCTCTCTGTATAGAGTATTGGGATGGCTATAATGACCAGTGTAGAATGTGATCAGACATCTGAGGCCATCCTACTTGGGGGATTAGAGCAGGCTACTACCAAGGCCCGCCCAGCCAAAATAATGACAGTTACTGCTATTATAGCCTGTCTTCGGCGCTCTATATGAGCCCGATGGATTGCTTGGTAAATTTTGACAGCTGCTCTTGTGTAGACCACGGTGAAGCAGGGATGAAGCAGAGCCCATCTGATAAGCCATAGCTATTGGTATACTAGATACATGTACGAGTTCAGGGCGCTTGTCTCCTCCGGATTTCACGGATACTCCGCTCCTGTAACTCTAACTCGCGCAGAAATTCTCGGAAGTGCCGCCACGTGACAAAATGCCGGTGACTCGTAACTCCAACTCTTTGCCGAACAGGCCCTAAGGATTTACGGCTCTACGGACGTCCGTAGATTTCTAGGCGGGGTTTGAAACAGTCTGTGGATCTTGGGCGCTAAACAGGCGGCATGTTCTGCTCATCATCAGCACGTGACTGGAGTGGCTTATGTCATGTCTGTATTTGGCATGCAGTTCGCTTTGTCATGATGGCTCCTTCCTTTCTCGTGGTCACGGCACCGTATGCCGAGGTCTACGGACTGTCTACGGCCTGTTAGAGATTTAGAAAGGGGGGTCGGACCCCCCTCCTAGATTTTGACGTCCGTATCCTAAATTTCATCAGCGGAGTTCAGATCTGGTGTCGGCAACACTGCCCCTTGCCCAAATCGGTCTGTTTAGAGATTTATATATCTACATGTATGCGCGTTCTATGATACGCAAACCTCTATCTGCTAGTATGTGTCGTGCTGTGTCAGTGACAACGTTGAATCATTCCGAGCATGAGCATGAACTTGAAGTGTCGTCATGTCATAGTTGGGCTGCAGGGCATCATCCACCTGGCGCGCTATGACGTGGGAGGGTTGGTCGTCACCACGGAGCGCTTCCCGCCTGCCTCTTTGACCTCCCATTTTCTCCGCCATGCTTCGCCCTTCCACAAGACCAGGAGAATGAGGATGTTAGCAAAGATCATGAGCCCCGCCCACAGAGAATACAGTCCTCCATCACCGATCGCATCCTGTTTGTTCAGAGCATGTGAGGATCCTACTCGAAAATTCTTCACTACGTAGCCGGGAGCGCGCACCTGTAGTGGGACTGCCACCTCAGCTGCGATAAAAGCGGTCGTGCCTCGGAAGCAACTGTTTGACGCTACGGCTGATGAAGATCGTCCGGTGTTTGCGTCAACGATGTATGCTAGGGTGCTTGAGTAGATCGCGCTGGCGACGGAGATCCAGTCAATTGAGGCTCTGTTGAGCGTACCGCGTCCGTCCTAGGTCACTACTCACATCAAGAAGAGACCGGTGAGGAAGAGCAGCACGCAGATGGCGGCGACGTTAACATGGCGCTCGCATACCCAGCCGTAGCCGATAGTAGCCGCCGGAAGGAGAGGCATGAAGATGATGGTGCTCTCCAGACGCATCTGCGTACGCAGGAGGACGTGAATCACGGTGTTGATCGGATCAAGGCAGGTACCAAAAAACAGCGGCATACCTCAGCAGCACTGACACCGCCATTACGGGCCTTCAACTTCCTAAAGACGTAGTCAGAGTAACGCCCTCCGAATATGCTTCCACCAAGACAGCCTATAGAGGAAACCACGCGTGTTTATTATAGGCAGGGCGCATCCGTGGTCAACCCGCACTGCGACTCACCCGCGCCGAAGGACAGTAGGACAAGCCCGATCTTTAGGGCGTTATACCCATACTCGTTTGCAAGCGTCCGTGAGCACGTGTACGCGATGCAATAGCTCAGGCCGAAGATCAGCCCTATATAGCGCGGATCCAAAAAATGACAAAGTTTTGTGCCGGTCAGCAGAGTGATCACGCAGAGGTTAGATTGCGTTCCCAGACTCACCCGAAGCGACCAAAATAACAAGGTTGTTTATCCGCCGGAGCACGTACCACAGCGGCTTCGCCGGGTTCACGTCCGCGATTGTGAGCTTCAGATCGTCCATGTCCGTCGGCACGGCACGGGGAGGCATCTGCTGCTTCTCCAAGTCCCGCTCCCGGGCGAGGGTCTCAATCGCGTCCTTCTTCGCGTCTCCGGGATAAGCACCGGATGGGTTCTCGGGCTTTGGGGTGATGGCGCGAGAAATAGCAGCGACTTGGGTGATGCTGGACGATTCGGAACCCTTCGCAGACATGATAGCGCGGCGGCGCTTGAGGGCAGCCTGGTAGGTGAGGCTGCGTTCGCGCCGATATGTGTCCCTGAAAGGGATGAAGAGGAGGAAACACGCTCCGGTGAATATGGCTATAAACCAGAATGTTGCGCGCCAGCTGAACGCTTGCGTAAGGATGCCGCCGAGGATGGGGCCAAGTGAAGGCCCCAGGAGAGGTGCGCTGTGCGGGCCTGTGGTCAGCGTCGCCGACCTAAGATGAGTCGTGGTGTTAACGAACCTGTAGTATATTCCCATCATGGTTCCACGCTCATGAGGCTCGTAAATATCTGCCAGGGTCGCAGCCCCTAGAGACATGACCGCACTCGACCTGGTTGTGTACAGTCAGAACAAATATAGCTTCCTGGTCAGGGTGATTACCAAGACTCACCCGAGGGCCTGTATGCATCGCATTCCAATGAGGACGTCTATTGTCTTCGACAAAGCTGCGACAATGCACCCGATGGTACACAGCGCGGTCGACACCAGATAGACTTTCTGATGTAAATATCAGTCTCGTGAACAAGCAAGCTAATGTGACTATCATTCGACGTACCTTCCTACCCCAGAACTCACTGAGCGCACTCCATACCAACGGCAATGTGCCCTGAAGAAGGATGAACAGCGATAAACTCCACGCAAGCGCACTGCTGGAGGCATGGAGCTGCTCTTGGACCTGCGACAACGCCGCTACGACACGGACGCCATAGTGAATATAATCGTTTTGCACGCGTCTATACCGCACCTCCAGACGATGTAGTGCTCACGGTTGTACATGGTTCCGCTTAGCCCAGCGACTACGCTCGCCGCGGAAACGGTTGCCAAGACACACCACTGCATAGCTCATGTCAGCGTTCTTGACCTAGTACGACCATATCGTTGCCTCGAGGGGAGAAGCCGGGCGCAGCTCCCCCCGTAGCAAAAAGTGATTTGAGAGGTGCACACCTTGCGCGATCGAGACCATTCTCGAGGATCGTCTACGACCAAGGCATGCTCGATGTCCGCAATCGCTATGGCGGGCGCAGAGTTGGCCTGAGGCTTTTCGTGTGACATAGAGAGTCCAAGGTATGGGCGGACGATACTACAGTGTCGGTGGGTGCGTAAAATGTGCTACGGGGCCCTTCGTTCGGTTCTTCGATGTTTCGGAGTATTTAAGGCCTATAACGGGGGGTCGTCTGATTCTACGACGTGCGCAAACGTACGTATCACATACTTCCGTGCCGGCGTCCCGTGGGTTTTATCTCTGAGCCAGCGGGCAGATGCGCCGTTCGAGTGTCGGGAGGTTTCGGCCGATGCCTTGAGGCTGTAGCTACACATCCCCCACCCGCATTTGTTACGAACCGCGACCCCACACTCGATGCAAACATGCGCAACTCCATGTTTTTATGACGAGAAATAGTCTGGCTCATCGTTCCTGGTTGAAGAAGGGAAGTTTGGACACGAGGGCCTTCAGTTGACTGGCAACGTGCATTTTCGAACCTTGCACTGAAGGGTTGACACGGCTGCGGTGAAGAGATTGCCCCATTAGCCAGTGAGCCGTAGTCTACGGTCATGGGTCCCACATCCTCACCCTAGGCGTCCAGGAGACGTATGGAGGTGAATCTTGCAGGAGTAGACGCGGAGCTCGAGAGGGCGTTCCAGCAGACTGAATGATGACGTCATGTGTATCCTCGCAGTCAGTACTTGCTTTACTACTACTACTACGTACGCCATGTTCCAATTTGAAGCAGAGCGGGTTCATGATGCATTCAACTTCGCAGCTGACAGATCAAAGGCCAGTACTTTGTAAGACCCTGGCATCGGCCAGGGCCGAGTTGGAGAAGGAGTACTCTTAGACGCTGTGCATGCTCCTTGAAGTGGCGAATACAACCGAGTATGTGCAATATGTAACATAGCGTTCTTGAAGCATCAGCAGCTGAGTATAGCGCATGCGAGGGCGGAACGAGGAGGCGGTTGACTGCGCGGCTAGCGCTGGCCCGCCTTCTTGAATAAGCGCTGAGACCCTACGCGCACCGTCATACAGGCTGCAGAACCCCATCCGGCTTGCTCTCTACCCCCATCTCCTCCTGGCATGTCCGACGACGATCCAACTCACCATCAGCAAAACATAAGTCCCTCCACCACAGCCTCCTACGTATACCCCATCCGCTCTCTCCTCTCCGGCATCCAAGCGGCGTCAAATGCAGGGGCTTCTGGTCGGTTAATCATCACCTTCCTTTCCTACTCTCTAATTCTTCACTAGACGAGTCCAGCACCCTCCCAAGCACTCCAACAACGATCCCGGAGGCTCCCCTCGAAGGTGCAGCTACCACACAACTGAGCCGGGGAGTCGGTGGTCGCGGTGCTCAACTACGTGCCGTCTCTTCAGAGTCTTCGTTGAGATCCCATGGTCGGCACAAGCACTCCATTCCCAACTTCCGCGACTTCCCCCCAGACCAAAGTCCGTTCTCTCCCAGGACGTTCTCCACCGCACTTCCCTCTTCTTGCGAACTAGGCTCTGGTCCAGGCGCAGACATCCTCTTCTCCCCGGACCCCACCAGCGAGACCGTCGTCTATCTTCCTGCAGCTGACTCCAGCCTTGATACCGACATTCCTCGGCATCCACCTCATCTTTCCGACGTCGCGGCGGGAGCATTTGCAGGGATCTTTTCGCGGAGTGCCCTAGTACCAGACGCGGCAGCGGAAGACATTGGTATACAGGTGGACTCGCCGGATTGTGCTTATGCCACCCCGGTTGATGATGCAGAGGATAGCGCGGGCTCTGACATCCTCTCTTCCCCTAGCGTGGAGCTGCCTTCCGCTGAGTCCATACCCGGCGGTCACGGGTTCGCGCCTTTTTCGCACTCGGGCATAGTCCATCTCGGGCCAGTTGAGGACAGTATGGATAGGCAGTCAAGCTCGCGGTCTCCCTCGGGTCATATATCCTCTAGTTGCCGGTATAGTGTTGGTCCCGAGTCACACTCTCACTCGCAGTCACTTCCAGCTCGGGGATCTGCTGATGCCCGGCGGCGCTCTATTACTCCTCCAATTGAGGAACGAGATACGGGTTCTCGAGGGCCCTCCGCGCATCTCTCGCAGTCGCGTTCAAACCCATCTTCGTCCTCCCCTACGTCTCGCTCAGGCAGCCGCGTAAGTGACTCCTCTGCGCTGGGCCAACATTTCACGGTGCGGTATCAGCACGTTGAAGACGAGAACGGCCATCATCTCATTGTCGGACGCGAGGGAAGACTAACACGGTGTGAAGATGAGGTAAGTAACGCAACTGCACGCACTCCTCCTATTCAATCGTACTCATACTGGTTAAGCCCATCCGTACGCCGGGTGCCGTGCAAGGCTTTGGTATCTTGATCGCCGTCGAGGAGGACAACGAGACAGGAAACCTCATTGTCCGTCAGGTGTCCGAGGTACGTCAACCTTCGGGTTTCCTTACATCTGCACTCCCGTACTCACGCGCACGCGCAGAACTCAACTGAACTTCTTGGCCTTTCCCCCTCCTACCTCTTCGACTTGGAGTGTCTTTCGCAAACATTTCCGGATCAGCAGGCAGACGTATTATTCGACAATATCCAGTATCTTTCCGACACCTCCCTCAGTTCCGAAGAACAAGCCGAGAACCTTCACGTCTTCATGCTCAGCGGCTTTGGCGAACCCGGCACTGCGTCCTCCGAAACTCTGAGTCTAGATCTACCTGATCCTCAACGACGCCGAACATGGACTTGCTGGTGTGCTGCGCATCGCCCGCAGATGGCCGCTCCCGCGAATACCGCGTCGGATGCGAGTGGTTCGGACAGCGCCCATCAGAACATTATCATCCTCGAGTTTGAGCTTGAACGCGACTTATTTAACCCTCTCTACCCACCGCCTGTCGCCGAAGAAGGCATCATGCGGTCCGGCGTGTCCTCACCTTCCGACCAATCTGGCTCTGCTTCAGCCTCCAATAGCTCGGGAAAGACGCTTGTGTCGCAGAGCTCTAATGGCACTTCAGCTGTTAGAACCCCGGAGCAGTCGACCTCTGTCGATGACAGATTTTCCGGCGAAGACACAGATCGCACTGATAGGAGCTCGCCTCAGTCCGCGCTTTCACCTAGTCCAACGACTCTCAGACAAACGCACAACGTACCCGAGGAGAACGAATGGATGCCAAGCGCTGAGGACGTTCTTGAGAGCACGACTTCCCGTTCAAAACCTCTCCTCGCTCTTGAGCGCCTCCGTCGTATACGACGGCCGGGCCTAGTTGGGGAACTGCTCACACCAGACTCAGGACGTGGTATTGAGAGTGGGAGCGCTACCATGGCGAGCGCGTCGATATCATCCCGGGGCAACTTCCGTCGGCGGCGTGGGACTGGCGCTGTTGGGATGATGGACGTCTTCGCGGTTATGGCTCAGATCAACGAGCAACTCGGCGCTGCACCAGATTTGGACACGTTCTTGAAGGTTATGGTGGGCGTGATGAAGGACTTGACGCAGTTCCACAGAGTCTTGGCGTATCAGTTTGACGAGGCATGGAACGGACAAGTCGTAGCGGAGCTCGTGGACTGGAAGCAGACCCACGACCTGTACCGTGGTCTGCACTTCCCAGCAACTGACATCCCCGCTCAGGTAAAGCCGTTGATTAATTTCTAGTTCGAGTCCATGCTAATTCTCATGTAGGCACGGGAGTTGTACGCGCTGAGTGAGTTTTCTATGCTTCCTACAGATGTGTTGATCTTGATAGACGTATCTTCGATAATCAATATGAACGTCACTGTCAATGTAATTGTGAACGACAGACAAGGTTCGACTGCTGTACGATCGAGAGCTGCCCGCGGCCCGATTAGTTGTGCGACGTAAAGAGGACTTGGATAAGCCCCTCGTATGTCTGCTGTGGAGTTGTGATCAAAGGGAACTGCTCATCCCGATCTCCAGGACATGACGCACTGCTACCTGCGAGCAATGAGCCCCATCCACTTGAAGTGTACGCTGCATTCGCTCTTCACGAGGAGCTCGATCGATGTTGATATTAGCTTGCTACCAATAGATCTGGAGAATATGGGTGTACGAGCGTCCATGTCGGTGGTGAGTGGCAATGGCGGGAACTTATTGCCTTACGGGTTACTCACGCAAGATGGTCATCAACTCTACGCTCTGCCTGCAAACTTGGAACGACCTCTCTCGATGCATAGTCGATCGTCGCGTTTGGTCAACTCTGGGGCCTTGTTGCATGTCATTCCTTTGGCTCCCACGGGATGCGTGTCTCGTTTCCCGTGCGGCAGATGCTCCGTCTGCTCTCGCAAACGATCTCTAGGAATATAGAGCGGTTGAGCTACGCTCAGCGGCTACATACACGGAAGCTGGTGCGTAATTATTGACGGTCTGAGGGTCTAATCTGTTGACTGGTGACGTCATTCGGTGGGATGCAGATCAATACTATGCCTGACGACCGACATCCGGGTGGATACATCGTTTCGAACGCAAACGATCTCCTCAGTTTGTTCGACGCCGATTATGGCGTTTTGGTCATCGGTGAAGGCGCGAAGATTCTGGGACCAAACCAGCACGGCCAAGAGATTCTGATCGTCGCGGAGTATCTGCGACTCAAGCAGTTCAAGTGCGTACAATCCAACAGACCTCCATACATTACCCTAACAAGAAATGCGTCCGATCTCAGCGCCCTTCAAGTTTCGCAGGCGGTGACCATTGACTATCCTGATCTCAAGCTCACCACTGGCCTGGAGATCATCGCTGGTCTGCTATATATCCCGCTGTCAGTAGGTGGCTGCGACTTCATTGCTTTCTTGCGCAAGGGTCAGCCTCGCCAGGTCAAGTGGGCTGGTCGGCCATACAAGCCAGGTGACGGTGAAGGACTCCTGGAGCCCCGAGCGTCGTTCAAGACATGGTCCGAGTCGGTCGCAGGAAGGTGCCGGGCATGGACAGATGAGCATCTTGAGACCGCCGGCGTACTTGCTCTGGTGTATGGGAAGTTCATCGAGGTGTGGAGACAGAAGGAGAGTGCGCTGCAAACGACAAAGCTTACCAACATCCTATTGTCTAATGCGAGCCATGAAGGTGCGTCCATTCGTGGTCATTTGGTGAATCCTGTGTTCACCGCACAAAAAACAGTGCGCACGCCTCTGAACCACATTATCAAGTGAGTCTTGTTGCAAAACCACCGGACAGCCCTTGACTGACTGCGCATGTAGCTACCTCGAGTTGGCGATGAATTCCCCTCTTGACAAGGAGACTATGGAGAATCTCAGCCACTCCCATGCGGCGTCGAAAAGTCTGCTGCTTACGATCAACGACTTGCTCGTAAGCGACCTGCGTCTCATTACTGTGAGGGTAACTGATTTCGTGCTTTCCTTCTTAGGACCTCACGCGCCTCGAGAGTGGTAATGAGACCTCGTTCAATGAGCCCTTCGATTTGCATCTGGCAATTGAAGGCGCCACTCAGCTCTACCGCAATGAGGCCAGCAGACGTGGACTGCGGTTCAACCTCGATCTTCAGAATTGTCCTAGGCAAGTCATCGGCGATAGCAAGAAGATCCGAACCGTGGTTGCAAATCTGACGGCCAATGCCCGTAAGTCTTCTAGTTTACCGAAAAAAATTCCGAGGACTGGCACCTAACGGGCTACGTCTCAAGTTAAATATACGACGCAAGGAGAGATTGCCGTCGTATCGCGTTATTTCGACGAGCCTACCGGCTTACGCAACTCAGGTGACGTCGCTATCGAAATTGTAGTATCGGACACCGGATGTGGAATCCCTACCGAGAAGTTGGAGAGCATATTCCGCGAATTCGAGCAGGTTGAAAGTGCGCCACAGCGTACACATTCGCCTGGTCTCGGTACGACACATCTCTAGTTGGATGATCCTTCCTGTGCTGACTGTGCGACAATAGGCCTTGGGCTTGCGGTCGTTGCTCGCATAGTCGAACAGCTAGGTGGCCAGCTGCGGGTCGACTCGTCTTTCGGCCAAGGCAGTCGTTTCTCTTTCCTACTCCCACTTACGACGGAAATGTCGAGTGGTGGTCGCTTGACGATCTCTTCGCCGCATTCATCCCGCTCATCCTTGTCCTTGGCTCGTTCGAGCAAATCCAGATCGCTCAGGAGTAGCGGCAGAGGTTCAAACATCGACCATCTCGTTCAAGCTCTGTCCGCAAGCCATACGGACGATTTCCCCAAGCTGACAGGATTGCCTCAATCCCAAATAACAAGGCGCGAATCTCCTGCTGGTACACCGAACGATAGCATGGTCGAGATTCTAGGCTCTGCCAACCCTCTGCAGCCTGTGAAGGTAGATGGGTTTGATCTAGATCCCCTCCGTAGACATTTCCACTAACCAAGACGTCACACTCTCTACCTGACCGTCGAGGGCAGAATGACACGGCGCACCTCCCCAAATTGCGGATTCTGGTCGTAGAGGTAGATTCATATCATCAATCCGACGGACATCGCAGTAACAGCGATATGCAGGATAATGACATCAACCGTATGATCCTGGCCAAGCGGCTGTCACTCGATGGACATACAGTTGTGAACACGACAAATGGCCAGGAGGGCCTCGAAGTCGTTGAGGCTGACCGCAATTTTGACTGTGTCCTCATGGATATCCAGTGCGTAGGCCACGGCTTTCCTACTACATTTTTACTAAGCATCATACAGGATGCCCCTCCTCAATGGGTACGAAGCTACCGAACGGATTCGTGCGCTGGAGCAGGATCAGGACCTTATCGACCGCGTCTCTCACAAACTGAACGGCCGGATACCCATCTTCGCTGTATCCGCTTCGCTTTCGGAGACGCAGCGGGACGAGCTATACAAGCTCGGAATCGATGGCTGGATCCTCAAGCCTATCGACTTCAAACGCTTGAGGACCATTCTCCGTGGGGTCGTCGACTCGTTGCAGCGAGAGAAAGATGTTTACCATCCTGGCGCCAACTGGGAGGTCGGCGGCTGGCTTTCACGACCGAGCCCCCAGCCGGCTTCATGACGAACACCGGCTCCATCGAACAAGTACTGCTCGCCGCGCCATTTCCAAAGGCATCATGCCTTCATGCAGGGCCTCTCGCCATCCTTAGACCTATGTCTTCTCCTCGGCTTCCCATACCATACCTCAATTCACGCCTACCACGGCGACCCAAAGGATGGCTATATGCATACTGTAATAAGGACGGACAAGGCACATACACGATAGCCTTCTCGTTCTCTCCGCGTGTGACGTGTCTCCCGCTCTTGTTGGCCATAACTGTAGCCCATACGCGCCCTGCATGTCTCTCTGTATACCTCCGCGGCCTCACATAGCCGTCGCGATGGCATCATCGCCACACTTCGTGTAGTATTACAACCGTCATCGCATCCTCATCCTGGACACTATTTGGTTTCGTGACATTCATCATACGTACCTTGCATTGTGCATACCCTTCTTGTAGCCATAGCCCTCAGCAGTATACACGCCGATCTGTAGGTCATGGCATCGAATTCAGACACGTTCATCTGATGTCCCGCTGCATACACTAAATTCATGAACGCGTATGACCGCCTCGAGTCTGTAGTTCTGATTGCATGTTCAAATCTGTGCCATCGAGATGCATACGCCTCCGAGAAAAGTATCTATGCAGTGCTTTGCCGTCTTCGGATAAGGTACGCGTAGACGGGACGACGGATGACTGCCGACACGCCCCCTGCAGACGTTCATTGCTGCCCACCCGCACGCCCGTCCCCGCTCCCAGCGACATTAGCGACGTCCTGCTCGTAATTCTCGTAGGGAAAAGCCTTTGACTGAGTCGCCCCTTCCGCGTTCCCTTGCATGACATGGATCGGCAATGCGTCCTGTGAATGTTGCGAGGCGAAGCGTCAACGCTCACTGGTGCGCAAGGGTGTCCAAGAGAGACGTCTTGGAAAAGGGGTCAGACATACCAAGGGAGTGCCAGACCTTCGCAGGTTCTCGAGGTGCTCAGGGAGCTCCGAAGGGTTGGCCCCAATCCCCATCACGAGGCCTTTTCCTCCTCGAGACAGGCTTTGGTCGAGCCGGGAAGAGGGCCGTAGGGGCGCCGCGCGCACAGCGGCGAAGAAGCAGAAAATGAGCGTGAGTGCATGAAGATGCTGAGCGATCATGATGGTAGGCTGTGGCGTGTATAGTACTCGTGCTGGGGTGGCGACGGGAGAGATGAAGCCGTCGGCTTCGGCAAGGACGCTCTTTTATGCTCTGTGTTGAGATGTGACGGAGGGCGGTCAGCCACCGCAGACCCGGAGCCGGAACCTTGATCGAGTTGAACCGAGTAGCAACGATCTCTGCCGACTCCAGTCTACCAGCGAGGAGGTGACGATGCTGTGCTAAGTTTGTCTGGCAAATGTGTGATCGCGCCTGCGCCAGAGAGTGGCAGACGATCCACGCACCAGAGGCAGGCCGTGAACAAGCGGCTGACTCCATGCAGGCTCGAGTGGTGAAGAACATGGCATGTGCAAGGACAGTTGGGTCCTGCGAAGTCAATCGGTGAACGTATGAGTCTATCTCATGAGCTTGAAACTGATACTCGTACCTCCGCTGGGCGTGCTTCCAGATTGATTCACCAGGTCCTGCTTGTCCAAGAGCTTAGCGATATCAAGTACGCTGGCACTGTCGGGCGGCATCCCTGTGAATGGCAGCGCCGCCAGCAGAGAGTGCTGAAATCATAGGCTATGTACCGGGCCAACGAAAAACCTAGGCAGGAGACTATAGCTACTTTGACGCATTCATGAGTGTCCAAACAATGGGATCGTGCTGGTGTTTCGAAATCGGAGACGTGAGTCGTCGTCGCCTGTGATACGAAGTGGTGATCAGCGGGCTTGTGCTCAAGAGAACAACACACTCACGAAGGTGAATACACCATACCGGATTGGCTACACTTTTGCCGTTGCGAGGTACGTATGTTCTGTAGAGGTGGCAGGCCGGACGCTAAGAACGGATTGCGTCGGTGCAACCGGACCGCCAGGGCCGCCGGAGAAGCGCCAAACATGTGGCGGATCGCAGACGGGATAGAGATATGACTCCGTTATTCCGGAAGGTGAGTGGTGCAAAGTCTCGTATAGCTGCCATCATGGCTGATCTCTCAAGTTATGCACAGTGGGGAAGTACTCATGCGTCGCGGAGCTCAGTACGCAGGACGCCCGAGTTGTGTGCGGAAACCGCAACGCCAACCGGATTGGACAGGTCGGCATGCCCCGGCTTGCTTTCAGCGACACCACCACCAACTTTGTGTCCGTATCCGGCAGTTACTCGAGTCAGACATCTATGCAGCAGGATTAGGCATCGGGAGATATCAACAGGTCAGCTGGCGCTTCGGACCGCGACAAGATGCTATATTGGACGGCTACTTTGTCGACATCCGAGTCTCAGCCTACCCTAAGACAATCAAATACACGATGTGTTAGCTCATAGCGGATAGTCGAAGCTAGTACGTCTTACCTCACAGTCTTCCTCTCAATCTCGTTTGGTGGAACACTTTGAAACACTTGCGGCTTTCGTTCGCAGCAATCTCGGTCATTCCACCTATGGCGGCCAATGGCCGGACGAGCAAGCATCCGAGCCGTGTTGAACCTGACGACTTGTAGAGCGCACTGACATTATAACATCTGTAAGCGACCATCGCTGCCACCCTCTGATAGCAACGAATCGCCGCTGTCTGCCTTGCGATCGCGGTGCAACTACCATTCATCATACTGGTTGCTTCTGCCGCGCACGCCGTTGCGGAATCCATTTGACGGAGGTGCGTTTCTAGATCGGCGTCTATATTACTGAGGATGCCTCCCCAGCATAGAGCCACTCAAATCTGCTCTCAGGCTTCCTCTGCGCCGGAGCGTGCGGCGTGCCGTTTGCGGGAGATGCAGGTGAAGATCCCTCGTACTTCCATCATTGCCGATGTTTTGTGCACACCTCCTGCGGCCCTTACTATCACTTTGCCAGCTCACCGCATAACACCCGCAATCCCGTGGAAGATCTGCTCGCCCTGAAGCCGCAAATACGCTTGTTCCGATCGGCATCGGAGCTTCTTGGATGGGACTGAATAGACGAACGAATGCATCCACACCATGTTCGTCTTCATATGAGGTCCTATACGCACGTTTGCTAGTTTCACCGCCGCCGAAGCCAAGGATGATGAGCACTATAGGTCCGACACTATGTTTCTTTCACCCCTCCCGTTATGATACAAGAGGTGTGGAACACCTGGGCTCATACCAGACGAAGTAGGCGTAATTCCCGGCTATCCTTGGAGCAACGAATGACGTAAGAACACATTGCTTCCGTAGAACGTACTCGTGGTGACCTTAACAGTTTCAAGTTGTATACAACCGGCACAGATGTTTGCGAGGGGATCTACAATATGCGGACCGGGATAGATGGACCGTTCGATATATATTCAACTTCCAATTTGCTCACCATGGGCCGTGTCAGCGTCTTTTACCAAGTAGGCTCTGTTGTAGAGAAGCATGTTCTGCCGGATCATGATGGCATAGACACCTGCGGTATCCTAGCGCTGCGAGACTTGGAGTACGGCGTAGCGCCACATACTGCGTGCGCTCGGTGAGTCATCTCAAACCGCCGCGGGAAGTGTTGCATGTTCTCAGGGAAACGATCCCGAAAGAGCAAACTCCGTTATTATCTAATACTCACCTACCGGTCATTTGAGCTTCCCTTACCAGATGATATCGTAACGGGGCAGCAGCTAGAACCCTAACTTCTGAGTTAGATCAAGAAGCAGCCTCAAGAATTTGCTATTGCTGGAGAGGTACCCTGTATCCCAACAGAGAGAACACTGAGCTTGGTGACCATGTGGGAGCATAGTTCTTCCCTATCGGACTTGACGCAGCCCGTGCGTTAGAGCTGAGCACACTGCGAATGCAGATGTGCAAGAAGGGCCGGCGGTCGTCCTCCGGACAAGAATGTGGTAAATGCGGCAGTCGCGGCAAATTCGTGGAAGGAGTAGATCGTTCACCGGGCTCTTCGACGCCCGCCGACAGCTCTTTCGACAGATTCTGCCAAACACCGAAGATCGAGTACCACTTTCGGCTACAGCCCCAAAGCATGGGAATAACTGTAAGAGACGCAGTACACCGCCGCGATGTGGCCAGTGTCCGGTCGCCGGTCAGCCTGGCCAGGAGCTGGCATGCGGTCTCACGCGCGTACGTCCGGCAACCTACGAGCTCGCCAGATTCTCACGTAGTGCAATCGCCAAGCCGTCCCCGAGGCCCCGTAGAAAGGGCAGTACAAGAGGTGGCGAGGGGTATACAACATTCAGTCATTGGTTCATCCCTCGAGTCAAGCTCTTGTGGGACCAAGCGACACAGCATGAAGTACTCGGCCTGGCTTGCCTCAGCCGAGATACAATGTCTCGGAGGAGGCCCTTCCCGCCTCTTCGATTAGGGCGGTCTTATCACGCAGCCGCGCCCATGGCCAGGTGATCCCTTCCATCTGCACTGGCATCCTTGCGCCATGAGCCCGAACGTACCATTCTGGAGCTCGAAACCTCAACTTAAGATCTTACATAAACGACAATAGCGTGGGTATCGCGTGACTTCGTCATTAGCTGCTGAGGAAGTGTTGGGGTGCACGTACGTGAGCACCTTGTTCTCCCGCGATTGACAGCCCACTTGCGCCACGATTCGTGCTCCGCGCGCAGGGCTGGTGACCAGAGACGACTGCTACTCCGCCAATTATTCAGCGGTCCTGTCGCACTTCAACGAAGTCATTCAAATTCCAATCGCGAGTCTGATCACGCGAGCGCATACGAAGCTGACTTACATCATTGGCACCCGCTGGTGACCGCGCCCGTGGATGCGGTATCCAGATCCCCAAGTACTTCGTGACCGCAGTGGAAGGAATAGGGAAGTGTCTCTCCAGCTCTACCACTGCAACTCACACGCCCAGCTGTAGGTAGCTCAGCCTCCGTACCGCCTCGTGCGTCTCGTACTTCGCATCCAGGGCCCGGTGCTTCCCATGCCTTTTAATGGGTTGTAAGGCGATACCTTAAGTTTGTAGCCATCAGAAGAGAGCGTCAGCATCTTACCGAAGGGTGACGTACAGAGCGCAACGCTCACGGATTTGCGTAATTGCTCGTGGACGTACCGGGTGTGTCGTGCGCACTCCTCACGCCACATACCTTGCAAGTGGCCGCTCAGTTCCGCGAATTTCGCCCTCTTACGTCCAGTCTCGTAGAAGCGCACACTTCGCTTGGTCTTCGCGCAAGTTCGCGTACCTGGATTCCACTGCATCTCTTCGGCACCGGAGGTCATTGGCAGCGTCGTAAGTATATCTTCCCTGCTTCGTAGGTAGTCGATAACAACAATCCCACAGCTGCAGACGCACCAGCACAAGATAGCGCGGAGACTGTGCCGAGTGGAGGCTTTGTGACCAGCTGGCATGGCCCGGTAATAGCTCGTGGGAGGCGTCAAATGTGAACAGCTGCAGGGCGTAATGTGGTCTAGATGAATCTGCGTCCAAGGACCGGAGAAGCTTGGTCGGAGGGGAAGCTGGGGAGCATGCGGTCTCAGCACGGCGAGATGGACGCCCGTCGTTTTCCTGTAGTGATGATGTTCCTTCGAGTCCCGGTCCTTTCGAGGTGGGGCGCGCCAATGCGATGTGTGGTATGGCATCAGATCGTGTTTTGTGCGCTGGTCTTCACGCTGCGGCAGGCTGTAGAAGATGCTCGTCCTTCCCAAGCTGAACTACACTGGCCATGGGGCTCTCGGGCATCTTGCGCATGTGCGCTCCGTTTATACCTCGGGACTCCTCCCACAAACAGTGCTTCCGCGCCGTAGCACTTCCGCACCTTGGAGTATTGTGCCCAGTTCGGTGGATGCACAGTCCTTTGGTGTGAATGGTTCCTGCATTCGAGTCGATCGCGCCTCGTGGTCGTTATCTAACGGTCTTGTGAAAATCAGACTACATACCAGAAGCCGATGTGTACAAGTCTCGTCTCAGCTTGAAACGGAGCCGACTTGGAGGCGAAACTCGAACAAAAACAAGGTCACGAAACAAGCCAAAGCCAGGGAGCGCTCCGGGACCTCTTTAGACGGCGCCTGTGCCGGTAAGCGAGATACTCCTGACGCCACGGACGCCCATGGGGTACGGCTGTAGAATGAAGAACAACGCACATGCCATGAGACTATAGCTATGCAAATAGCAGAACAAGGACGAGTATCGAAAATATAGACGGAAGAACATGCAATGCACAGGCGATACAAAAGGCGAGTCTACTGTTTTTAGTACAGCAGACATTTGTCCAGCATCGACAAAGAGGGTAAGTACAGTCGACACCCTCTTAACCCATAGCCCTCGGGACAGGCCCGAATATATGGGTTTTGAGGGGTTATGGGCTACGAGAACTTAAGCGCCTCATAAGCGCCCCTGATTAGTCCCAGTTAGCGAGCGCTGGAAAGGCGTCTACTGACCCTTTGAGAGAGCGCTATGAGATTTCGAACAGACTCACCTACCCACAACGTGGTCGGAGCATGGATGGACACTGGGAGGACTCTGGGAAGCATGCATCGAGTATTGCAAAGGTTATCGATGAGCGTAATCTCAATGTGAGCCCTATTACCGTATGGGTTTTGGGCCCTAGAACGCTATGGGTTATTGGGTACCAGGGGCCTATGGGTTATGGGGTCGAATTCCCCCTATCCCGACTTGGGAAAGCCAAAATCCTATGGGTTTCGGGAGTTTATGGGTTACCAGGGGTATGGGTTAGGAGGGTGTCGACTGTAGTACCTCGCGCGTCCCCTCCTTATCGCCATTTCGCCAATCGAACATCCCTAATCTCCTAATGTGTCATTGGCTTGGCGCTCATACCCAGCCAGGGTCGCTGCAAGTTAGGGCATCCAGTAACGTGTCCGGTCGCTCACATTCAGAGTCCTGCCGTGTGGGGAACTGAACAGCAGGTATTCCGATGTTTTCGACTAGAGCGAAGTTGATTGCGGCGAGAGCAGGAGGCAACCGCCCGCAATTTTTCAAAGGCTTTGTTTTTCCGTCTACTATTCACTCATTTTCTCTGGTCCGAAACATCCGAATGCCTGCCGTGACACTTCCCAAGAGTTGTGCAAGCGCCTAGGGACTCGGACGACCGTTGACCGCTTTTGTTTGGGTGCCGTCAGTCAAATTCTAACTATTTGTCATAGTAATAGATCCCTGGGCGACACTCTACCACATTGTCGGACTGTGGTGTTTAATTGCTGAGGCGACTCAGCACATTAGCCACACTCATTCGATGGCTCGTCGAGGCAATGCCGAGCTCAACCTGGACTCGGAGCGGGTTCGGGCCGCCGATCTCGAGGCCCGGGGCATATTCGTCATGGTACACCGTGCGCCTTGTGACAGTGGAGCCTTACAGTGCTTTGCAAAAAAGATTGCAGACTGAAGCGTGCAAAATCCGGTTTGGTCCTGGTCGGCCACCCGGGGAAACGCCTGCGATACCGGAAGCCTCTTTGCAGCATGGTCAATGATTCAGCTGCAAACCTACCGGAAGTACTCGGAAAGTTGTATTGTGGAGGCAAAGAACATGGTTGTGCATTTTGGCAGCAGAAAACCGGGCTCAGACTCAAGCACAGTCTTGTCGAACGGAGCCCTTGTGAGCGCCCCGGTGTCCGAAACAGGTAGCTGACGGGGGACAAAACAGGGACAAACAAAATCGCGCGCTTCGGTCTGCAATCTTTTTTGCAAAGCACTGTAAACGTTATGGTCAGGCCGAGCCAGCGACTGCGGAGTCTCGGTCTTGCGTGCACCGGCGACCCAGCACCTGACGAGATGGTACGAAATTATGAGCATGGCAGAATCGCTGGCTGACAGGAACTTGAAGTGAGCCCTGAGAGATTGGGTGATGGGCGGAATGTGTGCAGCAGAGCATCGGACACGACGCCAGATGCGTTCAAGTTCCGAGATCGCCAAGGAGACAAGGCGGAAAGACGGCCACTGATGGTATGTTTGCTACTGAACAGGGCGCAAAGTGTTCTGACATTGCCGTACCCGATCACCCATGTCTGGTTCCGATTGTATCGTGGAGTGCGCAATGTGCTGGGCCCTAGCGAGCACTGCATAAGATCAAACGAATTGATATGCTGATCACGTTCCCGCGCAACTACTCACGGCGAGTCTGTATTTGGACCACATATCCGCTGCGTCATGGAAGGTGAAGAAGAGGCACACGTCGTGACGCTTGTACCATGCTCAAAGTCATGACGGCGTCTTGCAAGACGACCGTTGGACAATACATATCTGCAGGTCGACGTGAACGTCATCATCGTTGAGTGTGCAGTCGTACAGCCCTGGGTAAGGATCGACATCAGCCGCGCCCTTACCCGCGCCATCGAATGATCGAATAATCCAATGTGGCGCTCCATCTCGGCATCTCATATGTGCCTCGAGGCCTTGAGCTATCGACCATTGAGAGACTCAACAGCTCGGCAAATAACGCCTACTTAGGGCTTGAATACTTACCAACTCATGTGGCTTTGGACTAGGGGGCCGATGGACACCGGTTTGCCAAGGTATCTATCTAATTTGCTCGGCCCGTCAATCCGGCTCAGAAGAATGCCGGAGACACCTCCACATGGGCTTGCAAGGCGACCTTCTGAAGCAAAGAGCAGCAGTGTGCTCGGTTGACTGTGGTCAGAACATCGATCAGGTAGGTACCTCTATGTCCATGTACAATGTAACTCACTTACCACGCAAGCATGCCCGTTCGTGTTTGCCTAGGCAGGGCGATTATACGTAATCCCTGCAACTGCAGACTCTCAAAAATAGAGCAGGCTTCGAAGATATCACCAACGGGGGATGTATCACACGAAACAGTGAATCCGTCATTCCGACCAAGAAGTGCAGACATAATAAGATAATGAAAAGAGCCGAGATCTAATCAGTGGAGCTACGAGTCCGATGCGCTCATTCTCGAGTAACTCTCTAGAAAAGACACATAATAAACACTGAAACACGTTGCCAGACAGAGGAAAGCGACAGGGTCTACTAGGTGTACATATACGCTAAGTGATATAATACGGAATATGAGGCTATGATGCACGCGTAGACGACGACGGAGATGCGATGACAGCGAGAGAGAACGTAAGCGTACAGTGCAGGATGCGCGTTGCCCATTTCATGATGCCCCAAATGGGAGCACGAGGGGTGAGGGATAGTGAGGGGGAGAAAGATGAGACCCGAGGGTAAGGGGGATGCGATAGATGGGGTGACGGGGGAATGGTGGGTATGGTATCAGAACAGGCCGGTAGGGCCAGGGAGCGACAAGCACACATACAACGGGATGGGTAGTAGCACAGAGTGTGATGAGACGAGGATGAGAGATGGAGGAGGAAACATCGACAGCAGATAGAAACGAGACCGACCAAGAAGGTGTGCTTGTACAACACACGACATTTTGCGAGTTGCGAGATTATGTACAGAACGTCCAGACATGAGCGCTGTCCTGCAGCGGAGAGCGCAGTCGGCCAGGACGGAGAGGTCGAGCGGGCCAAGCGCAAGAGGTGAGCTTGGTGATGACGGACGGAAGGTGGAGCGGGGGAAAGGGCGGGAGGAGGGACGGTGAGAGGCCGAGGAGCCCTGGTGCTGGGAGCGTAACCGCTGGGGAGCCCAAGCATCCAAAGGCGGGGAACTTGGGAGGCGAATTAACGACTGAATCTTACGCTACTTTGATCGTCATTGTCCAATCAAACAAGTCCGCTTAGCTCCTAAGCGCGCGCTCGCGCGACTCGCCCACGGCAAACCACGTTCGTCCCCTCGTCGCCATCGCCAATGAGCAGAGCACAGGGTCATGTAACTCCCCCATCTCATTGTGGCGTCGCGTACCCTGAGCCTGGTTGCGGTCCCGGCGAGGCAGAGTGTTCAGGGAAACGGTAGCCTGTCTGCACAGAGTCGTCCGTGCCCGGCGTCAGCACCCGCGCTCCTGGACTGCCGCCCTGAGGCGCGTGGTGGCTCCCACTCTGGGCGTACCCTCCGCCTCCGCTGTACATTGAGCTTTGGGGCCCGAGAAATCCGCCGCTACCGCCGCTCCCGAAGAATCCGCCGCTGCTGGCATGTGACGAATGCGCCGAAGGGTGAAGGGTGTGGCCGCCGCTGCCTCCGTAGGAAAGCCGTCCTTGCGCGTACGACGCGTCGGATAGCGCGTATGGGCTGTGCCCGTGCCCGTGGTGGCCAAGGCCGCTCAAGTTCCCCGCAGTCGCATGACTGGATGAGAGCGAGCGAGTCATGCCCACCATATGTCGCGTGCTAGAGTGGGAGAGGTGGTGGCCATGAGGATCGTGCCCGAGCGACTGCAAAGACATCGGATAGTAGAGCTGGAGCGAGTCGACGCTCATGCGACGACTGGCATCGAGGGCGGAGGGCGCGCCAAGACCACCCATACCGGACATGGGCATGCCCATGCCCACGGGGCCCGCACGGGTCGCGAAGGGCGTCGTGGTGGTGGGACCCGCAGTGCTGTGCCGCGCAGGCGCAAGGATGCGTCGGCGAGCCTAACGCGCTCGCAATGTCAATGACACCTTCACGCACACGACTGGACCGAGACTCACATTGATCATCCAGTTGCTAACCTGACTCATGCTCAACCCGGTTGCATGGCACAGCTGCTTTTTCTCCTCCTCGGACGGATAGGGATGATCGCTATGCCTGTGCAGCCAGTCTTTGAGGAAGTCGGTGACAGGCTTGGGCAGCTTGCCGCGTTTCCGCTGCGGTGGTCTATCGACCAGCCCGGACGGATTCGGGGCAGGGGCGGCCTGTGGCGAGCGGGATGGGGAATTGGTTACGTTAATGGCGGGATTGGAACCGGGTCCGGCGCCCGCAGTCAGGGCCGAGGCGGAGCTTGAGGGGCTCATGTTGAAGTCGGGAGTCGTGGTGGGGAACGTCCAGCCGTTCTCGGTCTTGATCGAAGCAAGTGCGTTGCCGTCCTGAGGGTTGAGGCGTGGGACGGGGGAACGATCCGACTGTCCTGAGATGCGCTGGACGCCGCCGTACATCGACTGATGCCGCAGGGAGTCGTCGTACTTGTGCGTCGAGCCTGGAGTCGAGTTTGGACGTGCGATGGAGGCGGCGGCCCAGGAATCCTGGTCAGAGAGGCCAGAGGGGGAGAGAGTGGGACGGCTGCTGGAGGTGGAGAACTCGGAGGACGAGAGCGGCGAGTAGCCAAACGAGGAAGAGGTGCCGGACGAGAGCGCGGCGCTTGAGAGCGACGAGAGGTTATCGCTCACTGGGCCGGGGTACACGCCGACCTGGGTGTCCGTCTCGAGGCGGGGCCGGGCCGGCTTGGTGTCGGCGTCGGCAGACTGGTCGGAGCCGGGGAACTGATACGAGGAGAGGCCGGACGAGGACTGGGTGGTGCGGTGGATGGGGTACGGGAGCCGGGGGCGGGCGGAGGCGTTGTCGGCGTAGAGGGTGGGGAGCGAGGCGCGGCGGTGGTCGTGGCGGTCGGTGAAGGCGGAGGCGAGCGACGGGAGCTGGACGCGCGAAGAGTCGAGGTCGGCGTTGGGTCCGTCCGCGTCCGGCGCGACGTCTGGCGTGGCCGGATCAGACCAGGGCGAGTCCACCGCCGGGCGGGAGCGTTTCGGGGCGGGAGAGTGCTCGGGAGTCGCGGCGCGCTTGTCTGGGCGGGAGTGGAGGCTGCTGTCCGAGGTGGCAGAGCTCGACATCCGGCGGGAGTCGTAGTCGATCTCGGCGGGGTGCGGCCTGGAAGGAGGGGCGCATCGGACGGGCACAGAGCCAGATGGCGGGCATCGACGTTAGACACGATCTGGCAGAAGCCGGGAAGAATAGAAGGGAACGTACAGGAGACGTGCGTCGAACGACAGCGGCTCTGTCTCGGGTGACTTTGTCTGCTGTCTGGTGCGGGTAAAACGCGGGTGAGCGGGGCAATGAAGCATGTTGGAGTCAACGAGAGAGGACGCACGAGAGGGCAAACTGAAGCTGGTGGACGTTGTAGGAGCTGAGGGAGTCGGAGAAGGAAGAGGAGATGTCGACCGGGAGCGTGTCGATCATTGAAAAGGCAGGGGCGGAAGGCTCTGGCGGCTGCGAGGGACGGCGAATAAGAGAGGGCGGACGGGCGAGGGCGGCGAATGGGAGGAGGAGGAGACTAATGGACAGAAATAATAATCAAATGGCGACCCTCGATCGGCGTGCTCGCGTCCGTGGTGTCGTAGAGTGGCAGTAGATCGAAATTCCATTCAGCCTTTGCGCGTGCCCTATTTATCCTTCCCCGTCATCGCTTTCCATCCTTCCAAAACCTTACCGCCCATGTCAGATCTCGCCTTTCCTTTTCCGCCGCCCTCGAAGCCCAATCACCCTCGCTTCCGTTCTGTCGGGCCCCAGCCAAGGCACCGCGTTCCCGAACGAGATGGCTGTGCTTCCCCCTCCTCGCAATTAATCACCTTCCTCCTCCGATCCCCAAACAGCGCACAACAGACAAGATTCCCAGATATTCGCCTTCTTCCCACCGCAAACCTTATCCCCCCTCGTTAATTACCGCGATTTACCGGCCGCCTCCCCGCCGATTCCGGTCGGTGTGCACATGCATTGTTTTCCTCGTTTCGGGGCGGTTCTTGTTCCCACTCGCGCGCTCCTCGCCCGGTGATCTCGAGGGCCAAGCGCTTCGTCCGCCCCCTGTCCGCCCCGTCAGGCGCCCCGCCCCACGCCCCGTTTGGCCATTAATGCGCCTCCGCCACGGCCTCATCACGCGATCTCCCACGTTGCCCTCTCGTCGTTGCCCTCTCCCGCCTTTTGTTCGCAAAACACCCTGCTGCGCTGCCCGACACCACACACGCCTGCTCGCTCGTCGCTGCGTTTCTCCAACGCAGAAGGCGTGGGGTCCATATGTTCCGAAATCGTCGATTGCGCGGCCTCGTTCCAAGACCCAAGCCGCATTAAGCCCTGGAATGGACATATTGGCGCGCCCATCTGTATCTGATTACCTGAGCTTTCGTCCTCGTCGCTTTCCGATGTCCGACTGACTTCCTCACTCCAAATGCTGCCCGAGCTTCTGAATGATTCGCAAATTCACCTCCCGAGGTGAGAACGGCACGTATCGAACTGTTGGCGATGCAGCGAGAGCCTCGGCCTTGGGAGCATTCGTCCACACCCACCGTAGATACTTTCGATTTGCCGAATCCGAGCCAAGCCGAACACTCGATAATTGGACCGGAACGACTGCAAACGTGGTACGACACAATGGAGGCATGCGATCCACCACGACGCAGCGATGGTATGCTGGCCCCGGACGAGGCATCCGCGTTCCGCACGGGGAGCCCGGAGGCTGATACGTACCACGGCTGGTGGGACGGACGACCTGTTCTGTACAGTATACACCCGGGGGAGGAGAAATGATGGGGAAGACTCGGGATCAGGCACGGTGCCCACGAGCCGTCCCTGCTCTTGCTCCGGCACAAGGCTTGGGTTACTGTATTGAACGCGATACGTGCTTCGTCGGACGACCCCTTTGTCCCAGATTGTCTTCCATGCATCCTCCCATCTCGCCTCTCTCCCAATCGCTCTGGCCCGTTCACCCATGTTGCAGGCTCCGTGCGATAACCTACGTACATCCTACCAGGGCTCAAGCACCTGCGAACTTGCGAAGCCTAAGTGTGCTCGTGCCCTGGCTTCCCGCGTTTTCTCCGCACCGAACCTTGTTTCAGTAGAGGCATAGCCGGCAACTGGCGCCTGCACCAATTCATGGGTCGTGTCTGTTCCCGCGAACGACGTTCTCGATGCAGGACGCTAAGCAATGTAACAAGCACTCGCGCCGAGCACAGCACGGGCGCGACAGAGCAGCAAGATGGGAAGCAATGTGGAATGAGAATCCCGACGTTTGCGACGATTGATAGGTCTGGCGTGTGTGCGACGTCGACCTCGCAGATCCCTCAACGCAATCATCTCACGCCCTCCGGCAGGGGGTGGGCGGAGAGTGATCGATCATACGGCCGACAGTTCCAAGGACGGGCAGACTGCGGGCGTCCGCGCGGGCTGCCGATACACGCAGACATGGATTGCAGCATGTCGGCAGGGACGGGGAGTACGAGGAGGTGAATAGGCGTTGCCGTCAGCAGGAGGGATGCCGCCGGAGTGTTTGGAGGGGATGTCGAGAAGCTGCTGTCAGTGTCGAGGGCTGTGCGACAGTTGACGACGAGATCTGGGCCGTCGATGACCAGTCCTCTTCTCGACATCTCCCTCTCCGGTCCCATCTTCAGATAAGTACATGCAGTCAATATTGCCCCCTTTCGCCACCATCCAGCTATGCTGCCTTGCCGTACTGTTATCATAAGCTTTCCTAGCCCGCGCCGCGCTCGCACCCACGCCAGCCTGCACCTTCGCGCTCACACTCCCGCTCGAACTCACGGCCGGCAAGAGCTGTCAGCAGCAGTACTTTCCCAGCCACGTTCCGCGGGCTCGGTGATCTCTCTATTCTCCGACAATGTATGATCGCCTACTGCGACGCTGCGTCTGTGCCTGCGCGAGATGCCCCCTCCAAGATATGCACCGTACGATGCTCTCCAGATACGCTAATACGCACGCCGCCTTCTTTCCATGCGCGGGCGCACGCCCCGGCTTCTGGCCCGTACCGCACTACTTCCAAGCGGCGATGCCACGCGGCACGCTGCGCCCCCCTTCTGACGAGACTCGCGATGTGGTCAACCGGCGAAGGGCCCCCTGCGCGCCCACGCCCCAGCAAGGGCGTATGACCGCCGCATTCGGTCCGCGTCCCGCGTCGTCCGCCCGCGCGCGCTCTGCCGAACGCTTCTTTCGATGTCGAACCTCGCGACCTCAAGCTCGCGAGCGCGATGCGACGGGAAAGGCGAGCGACATCACTCGAACGGGGCGCACCGGCTGATCACAACCCCTGCCCTTCACCCGGGGGAGCTGGTCCCTCCTCCGAGCCCGAGCGGGCTCTTGCCCAGACCCGAAGCCTGGGGTTACGAAACCTCGCGGGTGCTTTGCGTCCAGTGCGATAGCTAGGCGACCTGGTAAGCAGGTACAATATCATATCTCAGCTCCCCAGACCCTGCATTACGAGAGCGATTGATAGTGGGGTCGTCCCCAGGCTTCTGCGTAGGACGTTCTACCCGAATTCGCTTGTGCGTCCGGGAATAGAGTGCAGTGCGAGGGAAGGAGAGTCGATGGTGTGCACGCATGCTGCTTCCGCGATACCCGTATGTGGCCTTCCATACCTTCGCGCATCCACGCGTTTGTTCACATGAGTATGCGTGTCTGAGGCTCGCGTCATCAGGTGCGGATTAGGGTTGCCCGGAGCCCGCCCGGACAGGGGCTGCAGGACGGTCAGTAGACCTCGATGGCGGTCGCACGCGGATTGAGCAACTTCGGGCTCGCAGGGGGGTGAGAGGAGGTAGTAACATCGATTCCTCAATTACAGCCTGCGCACTGCGTGGCGCTAGTGACCGAGCGGCTCAGGTGAAACCTAGGACCTTGAGAGGCAATGGGGGTGCTATTCCTGCGTACGGTGGAGTCGGCGTCGTGATAATCACAGTGCTACCAAGAGGATTGTACGGTTCACTCAATCAATGCACGTATACTGTACTCATCTGTGATTTTCTCTATCCGGTTATACGTGCCGAGCTTGATTGATACTAGGACGAGCGGCACAGGCGCCCATGTATGGCGGGAAGAAAGATGGGAGGAGGGTTCATTCCGGATATCGCGACTGCTGACTCTCCTTGGATCCCCCCAACACCGTCCGAGGTGCATCAGAGCTTCTCCATGTTCTGCTCTGCAGATACGGCGCCAGCACGCCTGCACCCGCTGGGCGTCCTCCCGGATGATCATAACCAGAGGTGTCTGGCCCTTGGGCCTTCGTTTACACTGACGCTGGGAACGCAGTTTGCGCGCCACAACGCGCCCCCGCGCCGACCTTCCCCCGCCCTTGTTCCCGCTCGCTCTCGCCGTGGCCCCCAACGGCCCAGGCCTCCCATCTTCGATGCCACGACCTCCAAAGGACCCGAAGCGGGACAGGCGGTGCTCACGACGATGAGGACTCCGAACACCGTCAAAAAGGCCCGTAGTGGATCAGGCGGCGGCCAGTGGCTCCCATTTGGTTCCAGCAAACTCTTGTTCCATGTGCGGATGCGCGTGGCGCGGACAGACCCACGGAGCTTGGACGTGTTCTGCCCAGTGAGCGTGCGTCCCTGGATCTTCCGCTTCGACGAAGCTCGCGCACTGATCAGGCATCACGCGAGCCCTGCCTCAGGAAGCCGAAGCCCCCGCTCGCGCCCGCCCGGTTTGGCGGCGGCGTGGCGCGATACGACTTTGCTCTGGACCCGCCCGGTGCTTGAGCTTGCTCAAGCTCTCGGGAGGAGAGCGTGCGTGCATCAGCCGCGGCCACGCTCGCACGCTCGCACTTCGGTATGTAATTCCACTAGGCGACCGACTGGCCTTGTTCGGTTCCCGTTTTCGCAAGGACACTCGGCCTGAGTTCCGAATCGCAAGCGTCCCAACCGGCATGTGGTTTGCCTCTGACGTTTGGTCACGAACGACGTCTGCAGTATGACTGGCTGCCTGACGGCGATGGCGACTCGCAGTGTTAGGAGGCCCCAACGACGACGATCCGATCGTCATCACATTGTGATAGAGCAACTTGGTCGACTGGAGTGCGACGAGCACGGCAGATTATCCGTCCACCAGTGGCTGTCGCAGGCACACAGGCCCTCTCGTACGTCGGACTGCCGGCGTGGGTAGTATGGCCTCCCTACACGGACTGGAGTGTGAATCGTTGAGGTAATGTTGATGCTCAGGACGCTTCTTTTTTGATGCAGAGCGCTCGGGGGTAGCCTGTGGTTTACCACTCGAACGTGCGTGGGCTGGAGTGGCTGACGAAACAATGCGTAGATGGCGCATCGCGGCCTGGCCATCTTCCTCCTGGCACGCCCGAAGTCGGTTCTGTCAGTCAGCGCGACTGCGGGCGTTTCGTAGTTTGGTATGGACATGCAGCTTCCACTCGCGCGCGCTGTACGCGCTCGACGTTCGTGCATGGTGTACAGGCCGCTCCTAGATTCAGCCGGACTCGGATATCTCGTCACCTTGCTCTCCATAGGCTGTTGACCCAGCGACGCGACCCAGCAGCGTACCTGCATGCTGTACCAGAGCGCCTTTGCTTCTTCGTTTCCGGACTCTGCATGTTACGCTTCGAGTCACATTCGTGCGACTGCTCTCCACTGATGAGCGCACAGCCATTGCAGGACTCGGTTTTCATCTGAGTACGAGATTGTTTCGTACCTGGCGGGCATGCGTTTTGCTTCGTTCTCACATTGTAACAGAGCACCGCACTGACATTGGTACCGCCACTGGGGAGGACGGGCGGTTGGCAAACACACTACGGCATTGAGGCGCTATGTATCATGCCTTCCGCAGCCGCTCAATTCTATCTCGTTGGGGTGGCGGAGTTTGGGGCCCCAGACTTCGGCTCGTGACTTGTACAGGAAAGATCTACATGCCAAGTTCCTACTTCCACCTACCATATATCCCTACCCCTCCTCGCTGCCCGGCGTCGTGGCGTCGTATCACAAATCTCCTTCGTGATAGTGAATGTGAAACGCAATACTTGTTACTCGGGGATAGTATCGACGCAGCAACGGCGTCGTCCATCTTACGCCCATGAACGCAACGCAATCTTTTACGCACGTCTTTCGTAGCCATCAAGAGATGTCCACGCTCCCTTCCTTGATCGATTGGACGTGACTTCTTGCAATAAACTGTCATCGCCCGACCGTTCTCCCATGGTCACGTATCCGCTCGCTGGGCTGGCATGTTCGCATCTGCCGCGGCGAAGACGGGGTATCCTAGACGCTCAGAGTACTGAGAAGCACGACGATGACGGCAACGCTCACTTCCACCGCGTTTTACTTTGATTTCATTAACGATGTCGTCTTTGATGCCGTCTTCGACAGCGTGTGGGCAGATGAGTTGGCTCTCGCATTGTTCGTGCCTGCTTATCTGTATTGCAGCTGAAGGAGTACTTGCAGTATCTCGGGTATCGTTTCTATCACCTTATCTCTCCACGGTGCTCATGCAACATCGTCTGCGCTCTTTTCCGTCCGACGACTATCCACGATTATCATATTCAGTCCTGCGTAGTCGCATCAGCGAGGTCTCGCACTCTCCACCGTCTCGGGCCGTCTGCGTCGCGCCTCGCTCCTGTGTTTCCTTCCTTTACCTCATGCCGAGCGGCTCCTGCCCCACACAACGCACTGCAGGCGAACATCTCATTCCGGCCTTCACTCTGAATGACGGAAGAGTGCGTTCGCGTCGAGGGTCTCACGCTGCGTTCCCGCATGACGGCCCTGCCCGAATGCGCCGAGCGGCCGCGAGTATGTAGTGGACTGGCGACTGGTAGCGGTGCTTTCGAGACGGACTATGTGCCTCTGTTTCCTCGCAAAACATTCCATATCTGGGGCTGTCGGGTACGTGGCGCGTAAGTACTACATAGTGTGTTTGCGGTCCCACAGACCAGGCCCGCGAATACTTGGTCCGAGTCGGACTTGGAAAAGCGGAGAAAATGACGCCGTCCGCGCCGCCGGGGGATCTCCGTGCCATCCGCCATGCTACTATGGTCGCTTGGAACGGCGCGCAGCCTTCCTTGTACTCGCCAACAGAGCCCCGATGCACGACCAGGTATGTAAGGCAACTCGCTCCTCGAAAGTCAGTCCGACCGATGTCGGTCCCCCACGAGACGAGCTATGACGAGCCCTGTACCGTTCAGATGCCGGGAACGACGGACTAGTGCCACGACCCTTGTGAAACTCCGTTACCGCCTTCTTCCATTTCTTGACGATGCGTACCAAACAGTGCTTATGGTTCTACCAGGTTTGTACTCATACAGTTTCATGCCCACAGACGTGGCGCACCGAAGGCTCCCCGGCACCGCATCCATCCACAGGAAGGCATCAGGAGAGATTGGGCAGGAAGAGGCGTTATACGATGGTTTCACCGAGGCCATATACGCAGCACCGTCCAGCCCGGTGACCTGATGACTTCTCTCAAGCCGCGAAGAGACGGTATGGGATTATCAGGCTTCTGGTGGCCAGTTTCCGCACCTCTCCGAACGGCCTGCGGTCTCGGCTAGGATGCGCGGCGAGCGCGAGCAGACTGCGTATCAGAAGTCCCCAGCAGCGCACGCCACCGAGATGCCTTCACGGAAGAAAGACTTCGGAGGGTCACAGGGTTTGCGACTTGCGGTGTACCCTCTGGCTGTCACTCACATGCTCGTTCCACGACCAATCCGTCTCTGGCGTGGCCTCCGAAGGGTCGCGGAAAAGTTAACCTCAGCGCGACCGCGCCCGGAGGGCACGGCCAACTCTGCACCGACTGCGGACCGGGGTCTGGCCATGCGGAGGCGTGTGGACGTGCTTGGTTGGTTGGTGCATGCTAGCGCCAGCGTCCCTAGGGAGCACTCGCGCTTTGCGGACTTGGGAGACACGCACGCCCGGCCATGACGACCCGGTTGTCGGCGGTCCTGCGACGAGGCATGGTACACCGTCGGCGCATGCGCAGCCCCCGAGGAATGGGACGGCGGGCGCACCTGCGATCTCAACCCGCAACTTGTGGTGGAACATGGGCGGATTACAGGTCCTGGCACTGCTGCGCCATCGTATCACGCCATCACGGAGGGAACGAGCTCGGTTTACGGCGCGGGATTGCTCCTGCTGGCATGGAACCTCCAACAACGCCGGCGCGCATTAATGGATGCGGATGCGCACGGATGCCCGTACATGTCCCTTATCCGTTCGCCTTCGGATTCTCCGAGCTAGGAATTCGTTGCTTGAAACAGGGCTGGACCGTCAGATATCGCCAAGCGGAGCACCCCACCGTTAAGGCCCTTGTTCCCCAAGCCGCGGGGTGGCCTGTCTAGTTGCCTACGTATTTGAATTGGACCGGGAGGCGAGCAAGGACCCGGGCCTGGTCGGCGGCAGGCGCATCCTGCACCTGATGATCGGTAAGTTATCGCGGTTGGCAGCAAACTTCCCTCCACAGCTGGTAGAAAACTTCCCTCCACGGCTGGTAGACGCAGGAGTGAGCGAGGGCGGTGAAGAAGAACCGAAATGCGCGGCTTCGGATCGGAGCGGGAGTACAATAAACTACAGTAGACTACCTCACAATGCATCAGGGCGCCCATTACATTACAATTAGGGCATGAAGGTGACCTCGGCGCATGGTCATTGATAAGGCATAGCGTCCGGCAAGGTCTGTAAGGGTGCACAGTACAGAGGGAGCATTCCTCTGTCTCATAGGAATTCCTCACACATGACAAAAAAAGAGGCTAGACGCCCTGTGCATTATGAGGTAGTTTGTACTGGCCTGTCTAGGGGTAGGGTTAGGCGCGGTGTGCTATTCAGCCGTGGTGATCGCGGACATCACGATTGGCTGCACCTGCAGAGGGCTTGAGCAAGATGCATGACTAGAGGGTTATGCACAGTTAGGGTATAGCAGCATTTAGTTGACCACGACGCCGGCGAGAAGCGAATGGCGGTCCGCCGCTTTCCGTTACCGAGCAACACACTCTCAAGGGCTGTGCAGGTTCAAGTAGGCCCGCAGTACCTGACAGAGGACGTCTGAGTCGAAGAGTGTACAGGATCGTCCCGCCGGAGTCGGACAGGGGGGGCAAGACCCACGCTTTTGGTCTGAAACGCCAGGGCGCGCGCAACAGGAGGGATGGTTCCCCGCAAAGAGCGACAAAGCGAGATGTGTTGTAACGTAGTGTGGTATATACACCGGCGACGAGATGCATAACAGGTAACTAACGCGATGCGGTAGGTAGTTTACGGACGTGCGCGGTAGATGCTCGCGGAACGAACATGGTGTCCAGAGCACCGTGGTGACCAGCACTGAGCATGCAAGAAATGACAGACGGGCGGCTGTAGTGCACACAGCGTGGCGGACCCGCGGGCACGCTCGCATCTTGGTGCGTCGCTATCCGGCATGATATCTAGGGAGATGGACGTGGCGCACGCAGCGTTGCCAGAAGCGTGCCGTTCCCTGCAGCGGGCACTTCGGAGCGAGCACGAATACCGTGCGCGCGGCGCAGCGATGGTTGCATTGCAGGTCGGGAAATCAGATGTTGACGGTGGCCCCTGCTCGCTCCTTGGAGGTGGCCAGCACGGACGCCGGGAATTGGGAGCTCACGGCCGTGCAGCCCTGAGATAGCACGAGCCCTTAGGGCGCACGTTTACGTTTGCCGGACACGCCGCAAAGTGTGGGCACGGTGAGGATGAATGGGAGGGGCGTATGCAGGAGATACGCTAGCTTCTACCGCCCTCGAGCTCGATACCGACGCCGGACAAGCCGGCATCCTTGGCTTTGCCTGCGCCAAAGATGCTGCGAAGGAGACGCTCGGCCTTGTCGCGCTCCTTGCGCTCGACGTGGATGCCGTCGAGCATGACGATCTTGGGGCAGGCGCGCATGACGAGGCCGCGGTAGGCGAGGCGGCCGACGTATGCCTCGTCCGGTAGGTCCCTGCGGAACTTGGCGTCCAGCTCCCGCCAGGCGAGCTCGCTCTGGCTGCGCTCGCGCCATGGCCGGAGTTCGCCGCCGCCGTCGCCGCCGCCGTCGCCGCCGCCGCCGCCGCCGCTGCCACCGCCGCCACTAGAGTCGGAGTCGTGATTGTCCGCGTGTGGGCCGGGAGGAGAGGATCCGCGCACCGCGGTGGCCGGGCCAATGTCCGAAGTCGAGTCCGAGCGGGGTCGCTTCTTGTCTTCGCGAGACGCAGACAGGACGTTTGTTTCGTTGGCGCGCCCGCCGGCTACAGGGGCCGACTCCACTGGGGCACGGTCGTCGTCGGAGGGCTGGAGTGCACCCGGGATGTCCTTGACGAGCAGAGGGAGGTACCAGCCGAGGGTGCAGGGATTCATTCTGGAGCGCGGCGGCGGAGAATACGACGGACGAGTGTCACGGGAGCGGAAAAGGGCAGATTGTCAGCATCGGGCCATCGTTGGAGGGAAGACGATGACAGAAACTGTACAGAGACCACACGCGTAGCATCGAAGCAGGCGGCTGCACACCGCACACGCCACATGCCTCTCCCGGCCGGCCGCCGGAGCCCCGCGCACAGAGGATGGGGCGGACGATGGGGCGCTCGATGTGAAGGCTGGTCGGGGGAAGGAGGCGTGCAGGGAAGCAATCGCGCCACCCCGTCTGGGCTTCCCACAGCAGGCGCCCCTACGGGAATGGAAGGGGGGATGGGGAAGCGAGGAGAAGAGACGGACCTGAAATCAATCATCTCGAGGTCGTGCATCCCTCGCACGATCCGTATCAGCTGCTTCGCCCCCTTGATCCGCGACCCAATGATCGTCAGCTTTCGCAGCCGCCCCAGTCCCTCCAATGGCCCCGCGTCCTCCAGGAAATTGTAATTCAGATTCAGCACCCGCACGTTCGGCACCATCCGCGCAAAGTCCTGCGGCAGCTTCATCAGCCGACACGCAGCCAGCTCAAGGTAGACCAGGTTGTAGCACGGCTCCGACAAGAAGCCCGCCTTGAGGGGGTTGCCTGTAGCGCAGCGGTCAATTCATCCATTCATGGTTATCCACCCGCGTGTAAGGAATGCTTGGTCAGCACACGATGTACCCGCGCGCGCCTCCACCGGATTCGCACGCCCCGCATATGACGAGAAACACGCACCAGACAGATACAGGCGCTTCACATCTCGCACATCCCGAATCGACAGCGTCCTGTGCACCTCCGTCAGTATCCAGCGAACAAGTAGTCCAGACAAGGCACAGGGCGCGGCAGAAAACAACGCCGCCCTCCCAACTTACAGCCCAGCCCGCCCGCTCTGGTTCCGCACGCTCAGGTTCTCCAGCTTGCCCAGTCGGTACGCCTTCACGATCGTTCCTAGCGCGTCGTTGTCTGCGTACAACGTCCGCAGGTTTGGGAATGGCACCGCCGTCAGGCTGTTCAGCCGATTGCTGCTCAGTCGCAGGATCCGCAGTCGCGGCATCGACACCTCCGGCTCGAATCCACCCAGTAGATTGTCGTCTGCACGGTGGGAAATACGGATCAGCATTGCACCGTTGAATCCCACCCAACGCCCTGCTCTGCGCTCAAGGGGCAAGCGCACATTGCAGCCGTCGGGTTAGGCACTAAGCATTCGCCCGCGGCGCACAATGTGCTCAATCTCGTCAAAGTCACGCACGCGCGTCTTTCTTGTTGGAGCCCTCGGCGGCTAGAATCGCAGCTTTGCAGCCACAAAAGGATGAAGTAACAAGGACACGTACCGAGATTGAGCGCGACCAGCGATGGCGCAGAACCCAGCCCGCTGATGCTGCTAATCCTGTTTTGGCTCACATTCAACATCTCTAACCGAGTCCTGTCAAACATAATCGGTGAGCATTCTGTAATTCGACGTGATAAATGGAGCGCCCCTGAATCAGACCAGCAGAAGCAAGCCGGATGCGAGCCATGAGAAGCGCGCCGTATGTAATGCGTCTACCGCCCCACATCCAATCATAACCTCCCCACCAGATACGGGCTCTGGGAGGGGCAGCGGTAGGGGCAGATAAGACGGGGTCAGTATACGCACCACTTGAAGTCGTGGAGGTCCAGCGAGCGGATGATGTTGCCTTGAAGGCTGAGTTTGATCAGCCCGTCCATCTTCTGAAGGCCGTCGACGCTGTCGATCCGGTTGCCATCAGCCCGTAGTTCCCTCAGATGTCGCAGACACTCCAGTTCTGTATTGGCATTTATCAAACGTGGCCTCGTACGTGAATACGTCAATCAGAGCTGGATGGCGAACAGACTTACGACGGAGCGAGTCAATTTCATTTCGACTGATATCCAGATTCTCAAGGTTCAGCAGGTGGCTGAAGGAGGTTACACCGGTCAGTCTGGGAAGGGAGAGAGAGGGGCGGGGGACCGAACGAAGTACGAGCAAGGTGGGTTAGCGCCGACAAAGCACCCGGGGGCACAGCGTACGTACACATTCGACGCGACGGAAAGTGTCCGCACCGTGCCTGGCACGCCGCTCAGCCAGGAGAGCTGGTTCGAGTTCCTGCGAGTGTCAAATGGCGTCAGCTGCTGTCAGCCCTCTCTGCCGGCAACGCCCATTTCCCCCCAGATCTCCTTTGACGAGGTCAGCCGACAGGCCCCTTACCGCCGCCGCTTTCTCGGTGGCTTCGGGCTTTGCGTCTCGCTCATCAATCGTCCCATGAGAACGAGTGGCGGGCTGCGATACGGCTCGTCTTCCCTTCACATGTCCCCGCCTCGTGCCACTTCGAATGATAGAGGAGATGGATCACTCACAGGGAAAGACTGTCGAGCCGCGGGAGGAACTCCTTGAGGCGCGCCGTGCTGTCCAGGTTGCGGTGCGAGAGGTCGATGGAGGTGAGCTCCTCCCAGTACGGCTCGAACGGCTGCACGTCTGTGATCACTCGCACCAGCCTGTCGTGCGCCACCCCGAAGCTGCACTCCGTTAAGAACGTCGCGTTCCCCGCAGCGCTGCTCAGGTTGGGCGTCGGCCGCGAAGCGGTGGACACACGGCGGGAGACCTGGCGGGGCGCACTGCCGCTGGATAGCGCACCGGGTCCTATGCTTGGCCGCCGTGGCTGGAGGCGAGCGAGTCCGTCGGCGGAAGGGCGAGAGGACATGCTGGTTTTCGATGGCGAGTCGCCATCTGGGTCTGGGCAAATGAGGAGTATGAGCGGGTGTAATCGGTACGCGTGTGGACCTTGTACTACGTACCGCTGTCCTCTAGATGCCCGAGCATGTCTGCTATCCTCTTAGACCGCGCAGACGGGACCAGGACGGCACTGCTCTTATCACTAGCCCGTGAGCCTGAAGCCAGGTGACTGTACTCATCGCCGATCGCAGAACCATCGGGGGTGGGGATGTTCCTGCCGATGCCTACAATGGGTCCGTCGCGCTTGCCGTCTGAGAAACTGACCGATCGACGGTGGCCGCTCTTGTTCGCAGGTGTGTGTATACGACCGCGGCTGGGGTCCTTCAAGGCCGATAATGGCGTCGCGCTCGTACTCTTCAGCGCCGGGCGCGGTAACGGGGTGTTCGTGACCCCGCTACTAGTCCCGCCATTGACCTGGCTAGACGGGTTGGGCGTCGCGGCGGAGAAGCTGCGAGGGCCCGGGGCTGCGGCGATGAAACGAGGAGGAGTGTCTTCGAACGCTGGTTCAGCAGTTGCCTCGTCTTCGATCCCAACGCCAACAGCGGGTCTACCGAGTGGAAGGTCCAAAGTCGCGGTGGGCACTGTGCTTCCAGTATGTCCCTCACGGTCATGAGAGATATCGCTCTCCGTATACGACGTTTCCACTTCATCTTCTTCTTCATCGATGTCAACGTCCTGTGTGAAGTCCTGGGACGGGCCATCGGTCGAGAAGGATGTTAGCTCGGCTTCCTCCTCATCCTCGAGCTCCTCCTCCGAGACCTCCTCTATGCGACTCTTCTCCAAAGTCATCGAAGCCCCTTCGTCGAGGGCCGGACCCTCGCCGATCGCGCCCCGCTCGTCCGATTCGTCCTCCCGCAGACTCTCGATATCTCGGAAGGGGTCCTCACTGTCGTTGTCGTTGTCCAATTCCGCGTCAGGATTTGGGCCCATGCCCATCGCAGCTCGGGTCCCTACACCGGAGCCAACCCGTGTGCGCACCTCCGCCTCGGACAACCCGGCCGTAGCCAGCGCGGTTGCTTTGACCCATCGCATCATCACCCGATCGAAGACCATCTTGCCCACCCGCTCAGGGAGTGCCCCGATGTCCTGCGGCGTAATCTGCGTCAGCTGCTTGGGTCCGGCATGCTTGACGAAAGATGCCGCGCTGCCTGCTGTGAGCGTAGTGCCCGACGCAGTGCTGGAGGAGACGAAGCGCGTTAAGTCCTCGTTGCGGCCCGCGCGCACGGAAGAGGACGGGTAGGCTGGCACGGTCGGCGGCGCGAGATGTCCCGGACTCTCCTTGACCGGCGAGCGCGGTGCGGTCGACGGCGATGCCGAGACGAGCCGGACTGGCGGAGGGAACGAGCCTGATGTAGGCGGCACGGGGAACTGGGAGAGCATGCGCGAGGTCTCGCCGATGGACATCCGGGTCATGTCTTCACTCAGCTCCCGCGTGAGGTCTTCGGAGGGTCGTGCGGAATGCATGTGACGTGCGGTAGACGGTTTGCGAGGACTGGATCGCGGACTCTGGCCTGCGCGCTGCTTACCGCGGGTTACACTGGATACTCGGTTGTGAACCACAGTCGAGACACGGCGACCTTGGGAGTGCGCTTCGCTGACTTTCCGGAGTTGCGTGAGTGTGTTCGTGTCGCCGCCGCGGGAGCGGAGAGACGGGACCGTGGTGTTTGCGGAGATGATGGACGAAGCCTCTGTGGCATCATCGTTGCGGAGGTGAGAGGCCTCGGTATCCCCAGAGAAGAGTCGTTTAGATCCCTTCATGTCACTCCTGATTTGAGCCATGAGACTGGCCGCTTGTTGTCGGTAGCCTAGCGAAGAATATCCAGACCGTCTTGACGAGGTCGTACCATTCGGCGAAGGGTCTCTACTGGAACCGTCGTCGGGTACAGCCAGGAAGGAGGGTTTCCCTACAACACGAGATGCGATGAGATCACGAGTGATTGCATGTTACAGTAGTCGTCAACGCACGTAGTGGTGGCTGCTCCTTTACAAACACTTCTGTCGTCTGAACAGGCTCTGCAGCAGGTGACCGCGAAGTCGCGACGGTAGAGACTGTCGAGAAGTCACGTGCCTGTCGAATTTGGTCCATAAGATTCTTAGATTCGCCTACGTAGTCCCTGCGCGAGACAGGACGCATGATGATCGCTGCCCCATCCCCATTTCCCTTATCACCGCTGAAGTCACTAGCGGGACTTAGCTTGACACGTTTGGCACTGCGGAGACGGGTGAAGCTCGATTCCTCAACGGGGGAGAGACCGGAGGGTGTAGTACGACGACTGCTGGGGTTGGTAGGACCACCATCTCCTGAAGGTGTGTTCACGGCGATGGAATCAACCATGGCTGATAGGTGATCGCGGGTGAATGTGTCATATTGAAACTGGAAAAGGCGGAGACGCGGGTCTGTAGGAGGAGGATTTAGATAGCGAGTAGCATTTCCAGGTCCAGGAGTACTCTGTGCATCTGGGATAGGTCCTGCTGGGTTGAAGGGACTCGAACGAGGAGCGGAGAAAGTGAATTGGCTCTGCGGCCCTTCCACCCTCAGACCCTCCTGGTCGTGAACAGAGACAGTGGCAGCTGAAACAGGCCGGTCTTCCTCGCCTTCTTCAGTTATTGTAGGCACGGGCGATGGGACGTGGACCTGAGAGAGACGAGATGGAACAACAGGAATAGCAGTGGCCCGTGAGCCTGATGGCAGGGGGGCCGCCTGCTGAGGAGGGGAGGGAGGCTCGAACATCTTCTCAAGCGCAAGAGGACTGAAGAAGTCCTTGACCACGGGTTTCTTGTTCCTCCCGGGGGTCTTGGGGAGGAGAGGTACGGGCGGCACTTCCTCACGGACGATGAACGTACCACCAGTGTCATCCGTGCTTGCTGTGCCAGCGGAGGAGCCAAGGTCACTGTTGCGTACTAGAACAGAGCCAAGAGGTTGGGTGAAGGATAGTTCGGAGCCAGACTGGTCAGGGCCAAGAGACTGGTCCTCATCTTGCCAATCGATCCATTCCTCGACATCCGCAAGCTCGTCGGTCAACCAGGCAGGTTTAGGCTGTGCAGAGGACATATAACGAGCGTCGCTAGAGCACCGAGTGCTAATGAGTACCCGATACGAAGACAAGGGCGGCCAGAGGAGACGATGATGAGCAGGAGCATGAACAACAGCAGCCACAGCAGTTTCCACCGCGCAACTCGCGTGCCGGATCAGACCACGTGAGCGCGGGGCTCTTCAACTGTGGGTCCTTATTTGGGCGCTATTTGCTCCCAGCAAATACAGCCAAACTCAGCGCTTGTCAACTTGCCTTGCCTGAACGTCGTCGCCGACACTTGGCGTAGACTGAGACGTCGACGGGCATTGGAATATCATTCATGATGCTGGCTCAGATGCTGGCACTGACATATCTGCTAATGAACATGAAATGCTTGTCCCCCGCTGCGCCTCGATGGTCATGTTCTCTCACGTGCGACACGATTCGCTTGGAACGCGGCGGCTGATCTCGGCACGATGTTGGCTTCCGTCCTTGTCTCTCTCCTGTGACATCTGGCTCGAATTGTTTTGCAACCTCCCCTTAGCCATCGCTGTCTTCCTTCCATTGTCCGCATCCACCCCCTGTTGCGCCACGTTGTACAGCCTCGGTTTCCGTGACTCTCTCTCTCCTGATCATCAGTAACGTTCAAAGCCGTCGGCGGGGGTCGGTTAAGCCACTGCTTGATTCATATCTACTTAGTTCATCTTGTGACAACCGGTTGATCTTCAACCGTAGCCGATCTTCCTTTCTGTCCCACAACGGATTCTCTATCAGACGTAAGCAATCTTTGCGTTCGCGAGGCATTGTTTAGATTTGACAGCTCCTCGCTTCTTCGGCCGCGTTCGTTGTTAACGATTCGCAATTCAACTTTCATGTACATCGCAGCAGATCGTGAATATGAGTGTCTACTTTTTGCGGCATCCAGCCAACAATCCTATCAAGGCATCCTGGAGCTCGCTCTGATATTCTATCTATATGACAGTCCGTTACTCCGATGTGCAGTCACCCAAGCCACGCTTTTTCTCACCAGATCCTCGATCAATTCTCACCCCCAGCGCTGGGTGCAGTGGCAATATTCAGGACAGGTCATCAACTAGACAGGCCAGGTCTATCGTCGAGGGTAACGTAACCAATCGGGCTGTCTGCATGGGTAGCAATCAATTGAGTCCTTCAATTCAGCTCGACCAGTTGGCTTCGCCGTGGACCGGCGAGTCGATACCGATAGTAGTGTGGAGTCATCGTCTTATCACCGGTCCCACTTTCACATCGCTGTCCCAAGGTCTCCTCAACAACTCAGCATATCCGAATCCTTTCCACACCACGGCCAAAGTAGGTTCGGGGGAGATCAACCAGCTCCGGCATGCCCACCCATGGTACCTGGATGATGCCTGATATAGCGTTTGGGCGAATACATCCTATCTCCACGAGCTCATGACCTTGCCGTTTGCGATGAATAGGCCAGGCGGCAGCCCTGAATGTATTCCGAATTGCGACGATGATCCTCTTCGCGAATATGATGAGCCTCATCATGATCAAGCTCAAGCTCCGGGGCACCACCTCCTGGGACGCCGTCATGACCGCCTACTTACATTGGGCACAAGGTTTGGCAACGAGCGTCCGTGTGGAGCACTGGTCAATTGGTGGGACTGGGCCCGGAGGACCAGATCGGGGTAGGCTGGGCGAGAAGGCTTGAGGATAGCCGCGGGGTGATACAGTTCCGCGTTGAGAAGGTGCGTTGTACGGTCCTATGAGAACAAGTGCGGGAATGAGATTGCACTTCCCATACCTTTTTTCCGCAGTCGCGAAAAGAACGCCTTTCCTTTGTGCCATGCTCTCACAGCCCTGGGCATATGGTGGGCAGCAACGTTCGCTTGTGCCTTGTGGTCCACCAGGCGGCCGAGGCGGGGGCTTATTGGATCCATATTTTGTGCCTCACGCGAAGCGGACGGTGATGTTAACGTTAACATACGTCCCCGCCGTACCCGTGTGCCATACGGCGAGGTTGCAAGGTGGACTTGGTGGTGTCGGATCCAGCAGAGTTCAAGTCGGTTACGTTATAGCTATGGATCGAGTTGGCTATTAATATTTAGGTTATTACGGAAGACTTCTGCATCTGCATCGCGGACGGAGAGTATGAGCATATGTCCCAAGGCACGAAGCGATGGTGTTCCTCAGCGTGAGTATGCCGTACCACTTCCCGTATACGGGTTTCCTCTGAGTCCAATCGCTGCTGCATATCATGAGTAAACGCCGCTTCCCTCGCAGGACCCCGGCAATAAGCGAGGTCGGAGTGGGTATGGAAGGTATTCACTAACTTTGCAAATCTGGTCGCACTATGATCATACTATTGCAATAGCAGTATGCAGATCGTGTGGTAGAAACCCATCTCAATCGCTCACACCAGGCGTAGTATTCCTCTACAACATCCTAGCTTCCCAGAACTTTGCCCGAGCGACCTCCGAGTGTCTCGGCGTTTCACCAAGACTCGCACCAGATCTTGGTAGTATTGTGGCAATGTATTCGGCTCCTAAGCATGTTGCGGACGTGCATTCCGTCGTTCGCTGCAAGGGGCGCCGCTCTACGGAGCACGTGCCTCAGGGTGAATCAGAGTGAGTTGATCGTGGTGGTCCTAGGGTGGCGATCAACTTGAACTTGACTATGACGATCAACCCGCTCGGCAGTGCTAAGCTGCTCGACCCCCGGGCGCTGCGGACTGACTCCGCGGTACAATATGCCGCGGGGCATGTATGACTGGGACTTCTCTATGAACATTTGAACACCTCTTACGGGATGTGGCTATCGGGGGCAGCCACCATTCGGTAGCAGGAGCTGCAGCCAGAGCATTCATCCTGCTGCACACCGTCATGTCCGCGGAGATGTCAGCGTGGTCTCGGTGGCAAGTCTGGGCGAAGTGAGAAGTCCGTTCGTTCGCGGCGCCCCATGACTCTGGTTAACGTATTATAGACTCACAATACCGTTCGTGCCAAGGATCCTCCCACAGCTGAACCGAGTTAACCACTGTCTCCCAACTCTATCGATCTTGCAGCACCATCCTGACGGTCCTTAATTCCCGGTGTTATGGCGAACGGGTGGGATTTCGAGCGGGAAAACACGTCAAGCTGTAGTTTAAGCATGCATTCGTGTCACCCACGTAGTCTAAGCTCGCTGAGGGATGCGTATAGAGAGCATCATCGATGAGAACATTCTCCCGATGTTCACGTTTCGGTGGAGGATGCCTGCGTTGATCCTCCCCATAGCGGGATTAGACAGACAGCAATGACTGGCTTCGACGTATTGATGAAAGATTGAGAACCGTACTGAGCCGATGGTAATGCCTTGTCAAATGCGCGGCTTGGGCGTCGCTGTTTCGTTACCAACTGAGTCTGTTGACTGAAGTTTGCGGACTGCCGGGGCGTCGTGGACCAGTCATGTACCAAGCAACGGCTATCGCCGCCTTTCAGAGACATCCTGAATATCGTGTTTGACGAGTGTCCGTTGGCAAGAGTGAGATACACCAGGTGAGGTCGAACGTAGTGGCCAGGAAGCGGAAAATGCCGGACGAGGCCTGGCGTTGCGGGGGAGGCCGAAGAGGGCGTCTATGCCACGCGAGGGCCTGACGTCAAGTATAAGATTTCCATTCTGGCACAAGTCGCAGTCCTCGTCCGTAGAGCAAAGCAAGCATCGTCCCCGACTCCTCCTTCCCCACCCCCGCCCCCGCCCTCGACCCCCGCTGCTCCTTGCACGTCTTCCTCAAGCCTCGTAGCAACGACCGGGCTCGCAATCTCGCCCGCCTTCTGTTCGCAGCGATTCTCTGTCAGGCACCTGACTCGTAAGTCTTCCCTCTCTGCCATGTTCGCTTCCTTCCGTCGCTATCACTCCAACCTCCGCACTCCAGCCTAACCAAGCTCTCTCATCAGCCCGCCCGTCATTTTTGCACTCTCATAGCGACCTCGACGTCGGCTTCCCTCGCATTCTCTCGCGGTGTTGCGGTGGCGCAAAACTTTCGCTTCTATTCGTGAGTTCCTCTCCCCGCCTGCTGGCCTTGCTCTCTTTCTTGCGTCCAACATCCACTTTGGTCGTTCTTGGGTGACATACTTCGCACCGGACCTTCCATTCCCTCACGTTCTGCCCCTTCCCGTCCACCAGGCGCATTGCCCTCTCACGCACTTCACACGACTAGCCTGCGTCGCTGAGTTCGTACCATACACGGCACGATCACTTCCTCTGTCGACGTGTAAAAACCCCTCGACTGGGTGTCTTCGTATGCCTCATCATGGAAGTCCCTGTATGCATTGCTTATCATATTTCAATGTCTGTTCCAGGATTCGCGAATTTGTCCCGGCAAATCCTTTGTCCGGTCCTCAAGTCCTTCCCAGTGCATTAAGTTTCAGGTCCGTCATTGATCTCGTCAGCACTTCCCTACCTAATGACGAACCATTTAACAGCCACACACATTCAGGCGCGCGCATACGACACCATAAATCCGCATCCATTTTCTACTTCGCCTCGTACTCTTCGTCATCCGGCGTAAGTCTCACTCCAGTGTCAACTCTCAGAAAGCTCATACCCTCAGTCTATCTAGCGACGAGTTCTCATGACAGACTTTGCGAGTCTCTTCTCCTGGTCTCGTCCTCGCGTAGAAAAATCGTTGCCACCGACGCCATCCAACACCGCCTCTAGGCGGTCCAGCCCCATCCCCATCCCTCGTCGTAGATCTGTGCATCCCCCGCCTTGCTCTCCCACACGTAGCCAAGACTCACCGGAGCTCGTTTTTAACTTCGACTTCTCCCTCTCTCCGGATGCACCTGATGCAACAGCCCATGTTCTCTTCCAGCAGCGTGGCGCAAATATGCGACGACTTCCTCTTCAAAAGGCAGCATATTCTCCGCTTGCCACCCTGGGTACCAATCATCAACGGTTGGCACATCCTTACGCCCAGGAACCATTCCTGTATCCTGTTCCAAAACCTCCTCCTGCCACCGAGAAGGCTCTGTCTAAGGTTGGCTATGCGGACAAGAGTTTGCACGCGTTGAAAGAGCAGATTGCCCCCGACCCACCGGCGCGCAGTACCTACTCGAGTCCCTCTGCGTCGTCACTGTCCTCATCTCGCTCGTCTCGTCCCTCTTGCCTTCCTTCCGCGAACGCCTCGTCGTTGCATCTAGACACTGATGAGGCCTTCCCACTTACCTCTGCGTTTGAGAGACCTCTCATGTCCGATTCCGTCGCTTCCTCGTACAATTCCATGTCTTCTTTTCAAGATATTGAGTCTCTCTCTTTGTCGCCCCCTACCCCATATCGCACGCCTTCTCCTTCGCCTCCTCGTCTTCTACCTTCGGACGCCCGCTTACGACAGGCCACGCCTCAGCGACCTGCTGCGCTCCAGCGCACACAGACTGCCGCGCCGGTTGTATCGCTCAATGTCACGCAAGCGCAGCGCTCAGATCGATCTTCGGCCATAGGCAGGGGCGAGCGCTCTCGGTCACCAAGCTCCGGCATTGTTCCACCCCGGACGAGACGTAGTTCTAGCGTCGGCGCTGGACTCGACCTCACTAAGCTACGCGATCCCACTCGCCGCATGGGGACTGTTGTTGGGCGTGGCGCCGGGCGCGTCATCAGCATGTTCGAGTACGGGAATGTAAATGCTCGGTCGCTCGTAAGCGACGAAGACATCGAGGGCTCGCTGGAAAAGGATCACGCTGATCGGCCGCGCGATCCTGAGCGGGACCGGAGGCTGGCAGTGGAGCGCGAGAAAGATGGCGTGCAGGGCTGCGGTAGTCCGGTGCTGGAGAGAGGCCGCGCCAGGGGCCGAGCTGGTGTTGCCGCTCCCAAGCGTACGCGGGCCCTCCCCGGCTGGCAGTGGATGGATGCACGCTAAGTGAGTAGTTCGTCGTTTGGCGTTCCCCATGGCTTTCGCTGATTGTCACGTAGACGAGTATTGGTGCAGATTCCGGTTCACGGTCATTCGCATGGTCTGGTAGCTGATACTGCTCGCCTGGCTCCATCAATGGACATTGTGGACACGGACACATACCTTCACCTCCTGTCTCACATCATTCATCATCTTCATGTTCAAGTTTCACCTTCCAAAGCAACAACACTACTCACCTCCTCGCGACTTCATACAACACAAAACAGGCATCACAATTCATCCACATGACCACACATATTCTGAATTCCCTCTCTGTTCATATATATTATTCCGCACTACATTCCCTCGGCATCTGCATTCTCATCCACATTGGCACTCGTATTGGTATCACTAGGACTAGCGTATCTTCCCCGTATATCCAGCCCCCATATCCCACCAGCATCCACATTCGCATCGGCATTCTCATCATTCTCATCATCCCCATCGCTTATGTATGCAATCATCGTCCCGAATCAAGCATTCACATCATAGACTCCAACAACTTAGCGCTCGCATAATTCTCATCGTCTTTCCTCAGGACTCTTACATCTTCTCCTAGTTCATATTTTGGTACATACCCACACGTCGTTAGCCTCGCATCCTCTCGATGAGTACTCTACATTGTCGATCAGCTCGGAGTTCGCAACTTTTCCTCGAAGCACTTCATTCTACAAGGCTTCTTCCTACTACATTCAAGTTCACAACACATCGTCGTACGTACATGCAGGCATCGTGATTAGAGCTCGGGTTCCGGACATATCTATGGACCATTGGCCACATAGACACAGCGACACAGGGCATCCCTCCCAAAAAGCGCTAGCAAGGAGCGCAATCATGTGGCATAACTTGAGCGCAGCCTGAGTTGTTCTCGAAAGGTTGCTAGCTTTGACTACAAGGTCGCGACTATATAAGTTGGTGAAGATAGTAAGCATCGCCTGCATGTTGAATAGTGTGAGATGCCGCGAGCCTTGAAGCTTCAGCAAGCGGCCAGTCCTGCGCCTAGCTAGCGCTATGGTGGAAACGTCCGTCAGGTACAGCAAACGTTATAGATGATGGAGCCTCACGAGTCTTCCATCGGAACCCAAGTAAAGAGGGGTTAGATGTGATGCTCGTTCATAACGAATTGCATACGGCTGCCCTTGTGTTTTCGCTCCGACATAACCATATGCAGCTTTTGCCGGAGCAGGTCTGTCAATCCCGGAGGAAGATGCAAGACCTTAAGGCGTGGGCACGGCTCTCGGGATATGTCGAAGCCTTCATATGGAGATCGCGAGGGCCGCAGGGCATCGAGACATTGATCGACGAGATGGATGTCGCCCAGCGACAGGCTGTTCGTGCTAGGCAGCAAGGATAGGAGTAGGCTGGGATCGCACCACGCCGGCCAAACTCTCTGGCTCGAGATCGTCACTGTGGAGATGGAGGTGGAAAAGTCAGAGACAAACGCTTCGATACACTGCTGAAGTATCGTCGTCATGGCTCCTGCAGTGCCGAGTTCGAGAGAGAGAGACCCGCCTGAACGGGGGTTAGCCAAGGTAAGGGTGATGGAGACAAATGACACGTCGATGACTAGTGTCATAGGCTGTATCACGCAGGGAAAGCGAAGGTCTGCGAGGGGGCCTAGCCTGTGCGCGGGCAGACCGTGTAGGCGAATGGCACAGTCGGCAGGGAGGGTGAGGTGCGCGAGGATCGCTCGCATGGACGAGGCCTGTCCGTGACAGTCACCAATAACTAGCCTCCGCAGGCAGGTAAGCGACACAGATGGAGCTGACGGCGTCTGCGTGGACTCAAAATGCGTAGGGAGTCCGACAAAGGTCGCCGTCGCGAGCAGAGTGCATCGCGACAATAGGTGAAGGAGGTCGTTTAGAGTCCAGTAGATAGGAGACGTCTCGAATGACAGTTTGAGGTGTACGAGTCGCTGGAAAGAGTTCGATGGCAGGAATGGGACGTCATGTAGGACGAGCGTATTGAGCCTCGGGGTGACACCATCGAACAACCTGACGATCGGTTCCGTCGGCGCGCCCGCGCCCGCATCGTCAGCATCGCTCGCAGTGTCGTTCCGGGGCACCTGCCGGCGCACGACCACACGCTCCAGGTGGGGTGCAGGGAAGCCAAGCACACCTGTTGCAAGCTGGGACGGAGTGCAGTCGTGGAGGTCTTGTAGGAAAAGTTCTGTGACTCTTGAGCCTACACGAGGCACGCCAAGGAGTTGGACGAGCGCGCGGGTAGGATTGCTTCGATTAACGTATATGGTCAGAGCAGTCTCCTTGGCGCGCGCCTGGAGAAGCTGCGCAGAGGCGTGGCTGACATCGTCTTCGTATAGTGTCGACCAAAGCGAGGGCGTGCTGAGGGCAACATCACGCCAGCGTCTGCAGACATGGGTGACAGGTAAGAGGTCGTACGATTGCCTGGCGGCAGATGGCCCGTGGTATCCTGCAGGCTTCAGAGGCATCATGGCCAGGGAGAAAACGAGGGAAAGAATCTCAGAGGGAAGTCTGTTAAGTGGGATGAGGGAATTCATCGTCTCCTGCACCAAGCTCGAAGCGAGATGCAACTGAACTTGAAGGGCGGTGAGCTGGCAATGCGGCAACGTCGTGAGCACAAGGCGCCGAGAAATGGTCTCGAGAATGGCGCACCATCTCTATGCTGAGGATTGCGTTATGAGTTCACATCTCTAGGAGAGACACATCATGATACGGACGCACCTCATTGACCATCTACCGAGTTTGATTGCTTCGAGGACGATGTCGAGTGAGGTATCAATAGATGACGGGACAACGGGCGGCATAGTCTCCTATCCTATGGAGTACAAGGAGTAAGATGTATACTTCCTGCGGAAAGGGAATCTGCAATTTATATCGAATGGTGACATGTTCCGTCACCTCCGGACGCGGGGCGCCCGTCATGCCATCCTCTGTGTAGACGATGAAACGTCTTCTTGGTAATCAATGTGTTATTCATGAACGATGAACCCCATTTAGGGTGTTGCCACACAAAGTCAGCTCTCGCCAAGACTGCCACAGGTAAACCCATCGGACACCATATATCCAATACAAGTCCATCATGAAACACATTAGGCAGATGTGCGCAGTCGAGGGAGATGTGGCTTAGCATTTTGGTGGATAACAGAAGAAAGGATTATATGGAAGGGTTATAGTACAAAAAACCATCTCTGATGTGCACGTACAATCATTGTATTGGGTTGCTCTGCGCCTGCCTCGCCTGCCGAAACATGTGCGGGATGGGGCCAGGAAGAGCGACCGTAGGAGGCGATATGCCGACCTCCAAACATGCTTTCACGAGTTTCATGCGAATACTCGCCCACTCTTTTCGCTGATCTGAATATGTGACAGGCCTTGAGTGAAGACGAACAATCGCCGCCAACGGACGGACGTACCTTCACTTGGCCAGAACAACATCAAATACTCCGTACGCTTGCTGAACACCTTAGCCGCTTCGAGAGCCACAATGAGCGTTGGGTCAGCCTCCCATAGCACCAGCGCCCTGAGACGCGTGAGAAATCGCCGTCGACGATCACACGGAGGGGACAACGTACTTGAGAACATGAGACATGAACCAATATATCAGCAGTGGCCTCCGGTAATCGAGAGCGGGCGACGGGACTCCTTCAGTGAGGCTCTTCCATACTTGCTCTGCCGTGGCCATCCGGAGGCGCACTGTTCGTCGTGCGGATGATGAGAATCCATGGACACGATCATGCTGCACAGAGACTCACGCCAAGCTTCAGCCTTGTCCCTGTAAAACAACTGGCTGCCTTTTCTATATTTTTGGGTTCAGCATCCGGAGGGTGCGGTAGCAGAGAAGGAGCGCGACGATAGCACTCACGTCGTGATTCGTGGGATGTATCTATGGAACTCGTGCGAGACGCACATCCGCGAGCTGAACAGCATCTCGCGCGCTTGATGGCCAAAGTTGCGCTCCAGCTCGCACGTATGCTGCCCGAGCGCGTCATCGATAGCGTCCATCTCCAGCCACGCCTGCATCGCGAACTGCGCGCGCTCCGCGTCGCTCAGTGTGAGGTCGGCGCGCTTCTGCACACAGCTGTGCAGGAGAAGCATCGAGCGCAGGTAGAGCGTCCAGACGTTGTTTGGCTGCACAGGCGCGCCGTGCATGGCAAGGGATTCCCCAGGGAAGAGCAGCGCGTACTAGGATTGTAGATCATCGGTTAATGTAGTCCAGGCATTCGGGTGCGCGCGAACGCAAGTCCTGACTTACGTTGTCGGGGTTCTTCATCCACAACTTCTGCTTATCGATGTCTGCCTCGATGTTATGCGCGGAGTTGTACGCGTTCAGGCTCGCGGTCACCATGACACTAGCCCAAACAAGCCGACGGCATTCCTCCTTCCTGAATTCTCCTTCGGATATGTTCTCCGGCCAGATAAGCGTCCCGGCCCAGGCCGGCGCAATACCACTCACGCCGGGCCAATGCGCTTTAAGCGTCAAGGACGCGCAGTTGCAGTCAACGGGATGGAGTGTAGTTGACGGACCAAGAGTCATGTTGTCAGGAACAATGGGCTGCACAAGATGTGCGGGGGGCGCGTGTGGCGGCAGGTTAAAATTCACACCCTGCTGGAGAGGGAAGACACCACTGGGCTGCGCAAAGAAGCCTGGGGTGTGGGCACTAGTGTAGAATGGAATGTTGTTGTTGGAAGGCACCTCGCTGATAGATGAAGTAAGCCCAGCGGCGTTTAGCAGGGCCACAGAAGGCCGATTGGAGGTATGAGCACGCTTGATGTCAGCATCAAGAGTCGTCAGGGAGAACAAGCGTATCAGAGAGTCCAGGAGAAGCAGCGATGAACGATGCCGTGTAGTCGACCGCATTGGATGAGACTGAAGTTCGAAGTAGACGATAAGCTGCGAGCACAACTGGTGAGATAACGATCTTCTGCAGCGTTCGGAATGCCTACCCATGCCGCTTGAATCAGTTCAACGTTGACCCATCCGGACGCCATACTAGCCTGCAGCGAGCTGTGCGCGATCTCAATGAGTTGAAGCGCTTTAGCGCGACCCGCCGCGCCCTTCTCTGCCTCGGAGCTCTGGGAGAACAGACCAATGGCCAAGGCGCTCATGACAAGACTGGGCTGCATCGATCCTCGCGTTGTCGGGTTCAAGAGCGCGTCAAAGAATCGAGGGATGTGGATGAAGCTAACCCAGTAAATGGAGGCATGGAAGAGCGCCCTAAGGTCAGACACAACGCGCAAGACAGTGGCCGACCGTTGCTCAGGCACCAAGGAAATAGTATCTGTCGTACCGGAGTCGGTTGAGTAGAAGGTAAGCAGCGCGTCCCACCAGGTTTCGCGTGTAAATTGGAGACTTGGACGACGGGGTATGTTCTGCTCGACCTCCTGAGCATATCGACCAAGACTGAACTCCGTTCCTGCGATTGGGTTGTCCAAGTCAACTAGAGGGAACGGGTCGTATTCTTCTGATTCCTACGCAAGCAATCTTGTTAAGTTCATGCTGGCGTATTCACACGACATACTGCACGAACCTCTTCCGATGACAGCCCCGGGAAGTTGTCGTAGGAAGCATGCAAGTGCGTGGCGGTTTGCCCGCCACTCGCGCTACCCGATTCGTGAGTAGGATTAGAGCTATTTGAGTCGCTGTCACTATCGACGGTGCCGCTCGAGGTTTTCCTTCGTTTGAACCTATGCGATGTGGCCATACGCGCCCGTGTTCCAGGGGCTTTGTCTCGTCCCCGACGGTTCGGCCGGGCATCGTAAGAGCACTCGCCAACATCCGGCGGCCGTTTATGACAATTAAAACATACCGGCTTTGCGCCGTCGCATCGCGTTTTACGTACACGACTAAGACAAGCAGATGCAGAGTGACAATTTTGAGGACGATTCACTTGGAGCGTCCAACTGAGGCTTGCACTTACCACTGGTTGCACGCAACGTAAACGCGAGCCCGAGGGTTACCGCGCGCAGTCGGAGGTTGGTGAGGGTCAAGGGCAATCTTGGGCCTAATTCTCTTGCGAGGGGGGGCAGGGTCAGATGTTGGTGTAGAAGAGGACGCAGACTTGATCTGTGGTCGGTGACGGGATGCGGAGGCTGCAGGAGTCGAAGATGCAGACGATGGAGGATCGCGACTAGGTGCCACAAAGTTGGGGCTGTGCTGCCCTTCACTCGGCGTGGATGATCCAATGCTGAGTACGTTCGACGAGTGATTGTTCAGGGAGTCGTCCGCAGAGGACCCCTGCATGAAAGAATCCAGCCAGGCAAGAGGTTCGTCCAGCATGGGGGCGGCAGACATTGAGGTGGAAGAGAAGGGGCGAGAAATAGGGCTCATGACGACTTGCGTCGGCTGATTGACCCCAACGAAGTGGCAATGCAGTCTGAATCCTCATCAGGAGCGCAGTCAAGGGGCCCGCCCAGTTAGGTGTGACGGCTCTACGCAGTCAAGCTCGCGCTTGGGTAGCATTCCGGTGTCGGGTTGATGGCTACCAAGAGACGTTATTCCTAGCTCCCGTATTGCTGTACTGGACTGAAGGGGACGTTTTGGCATCAAGATCAAGTTACAAAGACTGTCAGTCGCCCTAGGCCTTACGTGAGACGGCTTAGCATCCCGCGGCCGACTGAATCCGGCGCCTGTAGTAGTAGCCGCCTTAGGTCTGTACTCATCTGCTAGTAAGTAAGTATGTACATATGTAGGTTCCGTTCTCGACTCGTCTCATAGGGTCTGCCTTCTGTTCTGAAGAGCTATAAACTGATTCAACGACGCACGATGCTGGCAGATCATCTACAGAGAAGCGTCCGATTCCCGTATCGCCCCCAGGGCCGGCGGGAGACGGTGTCCATGGCAAACGAACCTTCTCTGCCGCCCATATATGGTGTATGTATGTGAATACAGTTGTCATGCCCGAGCACATTGCTCACAATGATTGCAGTCCTGATCAAGCGAATTGGGCAAATAAGCGCAATCGAAGAAGATGTGGCTTGGTTTAGTATATAACAGAAGAAAGGACTATGTGGCAATACTATCAAAATCTGTGTTGTACACATACAATCATCGTGTTGGGTCGCTCTGCGCCTGCCTCGCCTGCCGGGACATATGCGGTATGGGGCCAGGAAGAGCGACCGTAGGGGGCGATATTCCGACCTCCAAACACGCCTTCACGAGTTTCATGCGGATACCCCCCCACTCTCTCCGTTGTTCTATCAGCTACTGAGTCAGTTGCGACTACCTCCGCTGGAGGACGGACGTACCTTCACTTGGCCAAAACATCATCAAGTACTCCGTACGCTTGCAGAACACCTTAGCCGCCTCGAGAGCCACGATGAGCGTTGGGTCAGCCTCCCATAGCACCAGCGCCCTGAGATGCGTGAGAAATCGCCGTCGACGATCACACGGAGGTGACAACGTACTTGAGAACGTGAGACATGAACCAATATATCAGCAGGGGTCTCCGGTAATCGAAGGCAGGCGGCAGGGTTCCTTCGGTCAGGCTCTTCCACATTCGCTCTGCCGTGGCCATTCGGAGTCGCACTGTTCGTCGTGCGGATGATGAGAGTCCATGGACAAGATCATGCTGTACAGGGACTCACACCAAGCTTCAGCCTTGTCCCTGTAAAACAACTGGCTGCCTTTGCTATATTTTTGGGTTCAGCATCCGGAGGGTGCGGTAGCAGAGAAGGAGCGCGACGATAGCACTCACGTCGTGATTCGTGGGATGTATCTATGGAACTCGTGCGAAACGCACATCCGTGAGCTGAACAGCATCTCGCGCGCCTGAAAGCGCGAGTTGGGCTCCAGCTCGCACGTATGCTGCCCGAGTGCGTCCTCGATAGCGTCAATCTCCAGCCACGCTTGCACCGCGAACTGCGCGCGCTCTGCCTCGCTCAGCGTGAGGTCAGCCCGCTTCTGCACGCAGCGGTGCATTAGGAGCATCGAGCGCAGGTAGAGCGTCCAGACGTTGTTTGGCTGCACAGGCACGCCATGCATGGCTAGCGATTCCCCGGGGAAGAGCAGCGCATACTAAGACCGTAGGTCAGCGGCTGGTCCAAGCATTCGGATGCGCGCAAACACCAGTCATTACTTACGCTGTCGGTGTCCTTGATCCACAACTTCTGCTTATCAATGTCTGCCTCGATGTTATGCGCGGAGTTGTACGCGTTTAGGCTCGCGGTGATCATGACACTGGACCACACGAGGCGACGACACTCCTCCTTCCTGAACTCTCCTTCGGATATGTTCTTCGGCCAAATAAGCGTCCCGGCCCAGGCCGGCGCAACGCCACTTATGCTGGGCCAATGCGTTTGAAGCATCAAGGACGCGCAATTGCAGCCAACGGGAGGGAGTGTGGTTGACGGATCAAGAGTCGTGTTTTCCGGAGCGATGGGCTGCACAACATGTTCAGGGGGCGCGTGTGGCAATGGGTCGAGGTTGACACCCTGTTGGAGAGGGAAAGCACTACTGAGCTGCGCAAAGAGGCCAGGGGTGTGAACGCCGGTGTGGAATGGTTCGTTGGAAGGCACATCGCTGACAGATGAAGTGAGTCCAGCTGCGTTGAGCAGGGCCACAGAAGGCCGATTGAAGGTATGAGCACGCTTGATGTCAGCGTCAAGCGTCGTGAGTGAGAACAGGCGTATCAAAGAGTCTAGGAGAAGCAGCGATGAACGATGCCGTGAAGCCGACCGCATTGGATGAGACTGAAGTTCGAAGTAGACGATGAACTGCCAGCGAAAGTAGTGAGATCATGGGGACGATCTGCTGCAACGTTCAATGTGCTTACCCATGCCGCTTGAATCAACTCAACGTTGACCCAACCCGACGATATACTGGCCTGCAGCGAGCTATGCGCAATCTCAATGAGCTTCAGAGCTTTGGCACGACCCGCCGCGCCCCTCTCTGCCTCAGAGCTCTGGGAGAACAGGCCGTTGGCCAAGGCGCTCATGACAAGACTGGGCTGCATCGATCCTCGCGTTGTTGGGTTCAAGAGCGCCTCGAAGAATCGAGGTAGGTGGACGAAGCTGACCCAGTAGATGGAGGCATGGAAGAGCGCCCGAAGGTCAGTCACGACGCGCAAGACAGTGGCCGACCGTTGCTCAGGTACCAAGGAAGTAGCATCTGTCGTACCGAACTCGGTTGAGTAGAAGGTAAGCAGCGCGTCCCACCAGGTTTCGCGCGTGAATTGGAGACTTGGACGACGGGGTATGTTCTGCTCGACCTCCTGAGCATGTTGACCAAGACTGAACTCCGTTCCTGCGATTGGGTTGTCCAAGTCAACTAGAGGGAACGGGTCGTATTCTTCTGATTCCTACGAAGGGACTGATAAGCTCGAGCTATCATTTTTCCCACAAATTCACGTACCTCTTCTGTGGACAGCCCGGGGAAGTTGTCGTAAGACGCATGCAAGTGCGTGGCGGTTTGCCCACCACTCGCGCTACCAGATCCGTGAGTAGGACTAGAACTATCTGAGTCGCTGTTATCATCGTCGGTGCCGCTCGAGGTTTTCCTTCGTTTAGACTTGTGTGATGTGGCCACACGGGCCCTCCTTCCAGGAGCTTTGTCTTGTCCGCGACGGTTCGGCCGTGCATCGTAAGAACACTCGCCGACTTCTGGGGGACGCTTATGACAGTTGAAGCAGACCGGTTTTGCGCCGTCACACCGCGTTTTGCGGATACGACTAGACGCATAGTGAGCATTAGAGAAGCATACAATTGACTTGAAGCGTCAAACTGGGGCTTTGACTGACCACTGATTGCACGCAACGTAGACGCGGGCTCGAGGGTTACCGCGCACAGTCGGAGGTTGATTTGGGTCAAGGGCAATTTTGGGCCTGATTCTCTTGCGAGGGGGTGCACGGTCAGAGGTTGGCGTAGAAGAGGACGCAGATTTGATCTGCGGTGGGTGACGGGATGTTGAAGATGCAGGAGTCGAAGACGAAGACGAAGGAGGATCCCCGGCAGGTGCCACAAAGTCCAAGTTGGGGCTGTGCTGCCCTTCACTCGGCGAAGATGATCCAATGTTTACGGGTATGTTCGACTGGTGATTGGGTAGGGAGCCATTCGCAGAGGACCCCTGTATGAAAGAGTCCAACCAGGCAAGAGGTTCGTCCAGCATGGGGGCGGGAGACATCGAAGTGGAAGAGAAGGGCTGATATTGACGACCCAGTGCGTCGGCTGATCGACTCCAACGAAGTGGCAATGCAGTCTGAATATTCATCAGGAGCGCAGTCAAGGGGCTCTACGCAGTCAAGCTCGAGCTTGGCCCGCAGCACTCCGGTGTCATTTTCGTGACTCTCAGAAGACGTAACTCCCAGCTTCTGTAAGTACTGAAGGGGCCGGCGACGTTTTCGGCCTCGAGATCAAGTTACTTACAACGACCCGGTCAGTCGCTCTAGGCCTTGCGTGGACGGCTTACCTCAGCACCCTGACTGAGTCCGGCGCCTGTATCAGCCGCGTTAGGTCTCCCAGTACTTATGTATGTTCTGCCATCTGTTCTGCTTCTTCGCCAGTCATAAGTCCTGAGTCGGTGGCGCCCGATGCTCGCAGCAGATCGTTTGTAGGGAAGCGTCCGGTGCCCCGCTGCTTAGGTCCAGTGCCCGTATCACCTCCATGGCCGGCTGGAGACGGTGTCTACGGCAATTCGACCTTCTCGGCCGCCCATATATACTGTATATGAATACAGTTGCACGACTCGAATCCGCGCTCTCTCCTTATTTCGATCTGTGCAGTACACGGGAAAGTGACTATCATCTGTCCAATGACTCACGATGGATCGATCACGGTGAGAACAACTTCGACTGCGACATCAATCTATGACACTTCTTCCCCTAGCCGTACGTTGTCCGACTTCTCAATCCCACGACCCAACTCTCCTCAGCGATAGCTTCTTCCTGCTTTGCTACCCCGACCCACTCAGCTCTTACTCGGGCTGACGGCAATGTCGGCCAGGCAACAGTCCTACTATGGGACCAGAGCGTTCGCTATCCTCGTGTAAGCATTTGCGCGCTATGGCACATCTCATATTGTTTGTGATGACACGACTCACGATTACTTCCGGTAATAGAGACGCGACGAAGCCGGTACGCAACTCACTCGTGGCCGCCTAGCATTGATACGCATCGTCTTCCCCAGGTCTCAGCTTCGGAGTCGCTCCTACCACCTCAAACACTACTGGCTTCCACTACAAATCCAGCTATATCCAATGTTACGATTCAGCAGATACCGCCCGAAATCATCGCCGCCATCTTCTCCTTCGTTCTTGACGATCGCAGTGAAGCCTGCCACCTCTTTCCGAAGGGTGTAGGGAACTTGTTCCGACTGCGAGACAATTCTCGCCTACAAAGTGTCGCTCAGGTCTGCCATCGTTGGCGCGAAATTCTCATTGGAACTTCCTCACTTTGGTCAAGTGTATTCTATCCGGAATCCTGGCCTCGACCCTCGAAGTCGTGCAACTTAACTTCGCACTTTCTGAAGCGCCGTACCGCCGGCGCACTATACATTCATTGGACGGGAAGGGTCCCTCCTGATGCAGGACGAGGAGAGCTTAGCCGAGACACTCTGGACCCACTTGAAGTGCAGCAGATTCACGAACTTCACGTCCGTGTTATGCAGGGCGTCTGGAGTGAGGGGTGGTTGCCGTTTCCCCTTACCTTGGCTGCTTCAAACCTTGAACGGCTCTGCGTCACTCATGAAGGCACCTGGAAGTCTGCATCCGAAGTACCTCTTTTTGAGGGACCAGTTCTGAGGCGGCTGGCTTTCCTCTACATGTCCAATGTGCCGATATTTCCCGGCAACCCGCTCCCCGCCCTCACGTCCCTGATCCTCATACTGGACTCCCCATGCGCGAATCTGCGCCCGAAATGGCGTGTAAAAGACCTCCTTTCCCTCGTAGCCTCCGCTTACAGCCTCCAGCAAGCTTATCTCTCCTTCCTGCCTCCCGTAGAGCGCTGGGCTCACGAGGGCACGTATCCTGTCGCCGTCCTCAAACACCTTCGCAAGCTCTCGGTTACCCTTCTGGACTACTGCACCTCTGCGCGCGACTCGTTCCACCTATTTCTGTCCCACCTCCGGCTGCCGGCGAATTGCGCACTGCGCGTCTCGCACAGCATGGACTTGAGGATCTACCCTGGAGTCGTTATCCCTGCGTTGGAGCGTATCTCAGATGCTCACGTCGTCTACGATGCACTGCGTTGCTCATGGTACGCAAATATCGATCCGGCATGCTCTAGTTCCACAAGCGTGCTCTCCGTTCAAGCCGTCGGCAGCTCAGAATGCACGATGCCAATGCGCCTCGACATCAGCGCAGGCCCACACACATATACCGAGGACACTGTCAGCCTCGTCCGAGAAACCTTGTCGGTGCAACGATTTTCAACCGCGACACGGCTCTGGATCTCTGGCGCCCACACCTATCACCTGTTGCGTGGCCCGAACCCTGTCCTCGCGACGCTCTCTTACGTCCATACCCTGATTCTCGTCGATGCCACACTTGTCAACCGCGAGGACCTGGCGCTATTGTGGCACTCAGATGCATCTGCATCGAACCTGACATCTCTACCTTATCTCACGACCCTTTTTGTCCGTCTAGAGCAAGCGCAGCAGCTCGCAGACGTCCGCGAGGTACTCTGTCATCGTCTATCCTCGGGCTATCCGATTCGGCGACTGCTGGTGGGCTACGATGGAATGTTGCACTCAGCATGGGAAGAACAAATTCGCGATCGGCTGGGTAACATGGTTGAGGAGCTTTTCATCGGAGTTGATGCCTACGACAGGATGTCGTGGTGTTCAACTGTTCCCCGCGTTTGCACCGATGAAGAGGAGACGAGCATATACTGGCCCCCCTGGAGATAGCAGCCCCAGAGCCATTGCAGTCCCGGCGTGTTACGCACGATGATGCAAGGGGAACTCTCGGTCAGTACAACTGGTTCCCTCTCGGCATATACGGCCATCCATGCATGGAGCTATTGCTGACCAGCTGCTCGTATAGGTCACGATATAGTCCTCTACGGATCACTCGCGTTTCCACCCACGTTGGACACTTGAAGTAGAATGCAGTGCGATGAACATGGAACAAAAATGAATTCTGGTCATGGTATGAAGATCGTACAATCAACTTCCAACATATCCGGATCCCGCAGGCGCAGCTATGTTATCGCATGTGGCACAATAGGACATCATATGCAAGACCCCGGTACACTACTCGTCGTGTTCTTGACATGCGCCGCCAGTACATCATTTGCACACAGCACACCTTTGACAAAGGCAGCAGACACGATATTTGCGCCCTGAGGGCTCGTATGCGTGTGGTCGTTCGGGTAGAACGAGTCCACGGTCGAAAGGCCGAGGCTCTGGAATCGATTCGCGACATACTGCCCGTGGTCGACGTAAGCCGCGCCGATGGTGCTCGCCGCCTTCTGCGCGTAACCGACGAACCGCGACGGGGTATACTCGAACGTGCCCGACTCCCAAGGGTTATTTGGTGTCTGGCTGCTGAAGATGACGTTCGCGCCCTTCGCCTGGAGCGCTTTGCCCGCCTCCACCTCGTAGAACACGAAGGTGTAAACCGTCTCGCCGGTGGTAGGCGAGGTACATGTTTGCTCGCCGTCTCCGGGACAGTCGGTGCGCCCGTTGTCGGTCGTGCTAAGTGAGCCGCCGTCGTTGTGCCCGAATTCGATCACAACAAAGTCGCCAGACTTGACGGTATCGACGAGGGTTTGGAACCGTCCCTCTTCGGTGTACGAGCGTGCAGAACGTCCCGCAACGGCGTCGTTGACGACTGGGATGTTGAGGGAGTACCCGAGGTACTGGCCCCACCCTGTGGTAACCCGCACTCACAAGATTCAGTTACATGACTGCGTACAGCAGGCCTGGCAGACGAGACCCCACCTTCAGTTCCTGATCCACCGCCGCCTTTCGCCATAGTAGAGTCACCGGCGAGGTAGACTGTGGGTGTCGCTCGTTTTTCGAACGTCCCATCCGGCTGTGATCGTGCAGCAGCACTAGCGACGAGGACCGGGAGCAGAGCAACGACGAGGAGCTTCATGGCGGAAGACTTCTAGGCGTAGAAAATCAAGGTTTGGTAAGAGTCTGGCAAAGGCACCGCCCTTGGCTATCATGGCGGAATACCCATGGATTTATACCTCGCTACATCCCTTCGTGAATGTATGCCGGTTCTCTGTCGGGCCGTCAGGTATAGGCAACCAGTCCGGACCGTGTGTTGTAGTACCATATGCCTGGCCCGTCGCATTGGCCCTCCTGATCAACGTCGTCCAACGTGAGCGAAAGAGTTTCGCGGTGGTGGAGCATATGCTCTCGTGGTTCGAATGTCGTCTGACCTTCGCGGAACAAGGCGAACTTATTCCGGTGATGTCCCGTCGTCTCCATGCAAGCCTTTGTGCAAATCTGGTTGCTGCGAAGTTACATCACTTGACGATGCATGCAGTCAGATGTTGCAGCACCAATTGATGTCACTTCCCTTGGCATTTGGACCGAGAGCAACTGGGGTACCACCTATATCTTCTGAAAGTCGTTGGTCTGATGGATCTTGTTGTTGGCCTATTAAGTTCTGTGGCCTATGAATTAGCCCCATCGAGTCACGAAGACGGTACGAGCGTTAGGTTTATCCTAACTGTCGCCACAGTACATGGGTAGGGAGCTACGACATAGCTGGTACATACGTTTATAGCGGTCGATTGCGCACTGACCCACTTGGGAGCGTGATGCTACTCTGTGGATACGTACGCTGAATGAAGAATGCCGTACGTTGAGGGAACAGAATGGCTGCGCGTCACACGTTTTGACTGTTATTGAAAGAAAGCGAGGAGGAAATGTTCCGAACATGAGTAAGAAGTATACTCTGAGCAACGCTACGACTGCTGCCAGAACGAATTGAGACTCTGTTGCCCAATAGTTATCGTACAAATGTCTCAACACCTCCCAGTCTTGTCATGCCAATTCCACCAATACCGCGGGTAGCGCTGCAGAGAATCAGATGCAGGAGCCTGGAACACTGCCTGTCGTGTTCTTGACGTGCGCCGCCAAAACATCGTTCGCACATAGCACGCCTTTTACGAAGGCCGCAGACACGACATCCGCGCCCTGCGGACTCGTGTGAAGGTGGTCCATCGGGAAAAACGAATCCACGATCGAAAGGCCAAGGCTTTGGAATCGGTTGGCGACGTACTGGCCGTGATCGACGTACGCTGCGCTGAGGTTGCCCGCCGCCTCCTGCGCGTATCCGACGAACCGCGACGGCGTATACTCGAACGTGCCCGACTCCCAGGGATTATCGGGCGTCTGGCTGCTGAATATGACGTTTGCGCCCTTTGCCTGGAGCGCTTTGCCCGCCTGCTCCACGTAGTACACGAAGGTGTGGACGGTCTCGCCGGTCGTGGGGGAGATGCATGTCTGGTTACCGTCCCCGAAGCAGTCAGTGTTCCCGTTGTCGGTCGTGCTAAGCGAGCCGCCGTCGTTGTGCCCGAATTCGATCACAACGAAGTCGCCAGACTTGACGGTATCGACGAGGGATTGAAACCGGCCCTGGTCCGTGTACGAGCGCGCGGACGTGCCGCCAACAGCGTCATTGACAACTGGGATGTTCATGGAGTACCCGAGGTACTGACCCCAGCCTGCCATAATATACAGGATGTTCGTTACATACACACGCGAACGTGTAGCAGATGAAGCGCACCTTCGGTCCCGTTTCCTCCGCCGCCCTTCGCCATAGTAGAGTCACCAGCGAGGTAGAGCGTCGGCGTCGCTCGTTTCGCAATCGTTTTGTCCGGCTGGGGCAGTGCGGTGGCACTGGCAATGAGGACCGAGAACAAGACGAGAACAGACAATTTCATGGCAAAAGGCTCCAAGGAGGTCGAATGACTCGTTTTGTATGAGTTGAGCGAAAGTCCAATCTGAACCTTCATGGCAGGAAGTCACCTTATACCTCCTCTCGTTGCGAGCCCATACCGGCCCTGCGTCGGGCCGCCTATACAGAGAACCACTCCGGCCCGTACATGACCTGTTGCATTGGCTCTCCTGATCAATCCCGTTCGTGGTTGGGGTGACACAAAGTCTTCGTCGTTCGAAGGTCGTCTGATCTTCACGGAGTCAGGCGAGCTTGTTCCGGCGATGTCCCGACTTCCTCACATACCAAGAGGGAAACGCATTTAGTGCCCTTGCACCGGCGGCATCATGACTTCAAAAGTAGCTTCAACATCTCGACTGAAGCATGGAGCGAGCGGCGTATTTCTCGGAGCTGTTGGGATCGAAAGCTAGATTTCCGCCCTGGGCACAAGGCGGCCGGGAAGGGTACGCACAGGGTTTGGAGAAGAAACCGCATCACATGATCATGCCTAACGAAAATAAGTACTACGTCAAAAACCCGTCAGAAGAGGTATGACGGTCAGGTTGCACGCACCTCCTGTTCAGGTATTAAGTGCCATATGGATCGCACTTCGCACTTCTCGCGGTCACCGGATACCTGCTGAAGCCAGTGGATTCCTAGGGTGCATATAGTCAGAGATGGTACGCATTTCCAGAGCTCAACATCCCAGCATAAACGCAGGCAGAAGTCGAGGATCTTAAGCAGCAATCAAGCTGCGTGTTCTTATTTATCCTTTGTGAAGCACGCACTACGGAGTAGCACGAGCGGAGACTGACCTCTTATCATTGCAACCTCCGCCTTGGAGACTGTCAGAAGCTAAGGTATGATGTGATCCGCGACTGGCTTATGTACTAGTACTACCCGACTAGCGGTCCGTGGTCTATCTACCACGCAGCAGGTAAGCGGTCCAAGGAATAGGTCGTACTCATGTCCCTGTATCGAGTTTCCAACTAGGATACAACGGCAAAACGAGGCTTAAGAGTGAGATATCTCTATGATTGTACGATCAATAGAATAAGGCAGAGAGATGGCGCACGCATGGCCCTCAAGCCTGGGCAGTCGCAGCCTCAGGCGAGGATGACGCCTTGGCGACCAAGAACGGGGGAGGGATAGCAGCCTGGGGAGGGGTTACTCCAGCCTTGAGACAGAACTCGGTAAGCTGATACCGGAGCGTAGACCACTGCTGCCGCAGCTCTGCGAGTGAAGAGGGCCCGTCAGCCTGTATATCCATCATGGAGCACGTTCGTGTGAATCCACCCACCGTCACACGGCCAGATCCGCATCAGGTACTCCAGCGGCTGGATGTGCACCTTCGCGGCTTCCAGGGCAATCAAGAGGGTAGGATCAGCTTTGTACAGTAATATTGCACTGTACAGGCACGCGTCCATCAGCCTGCAGGCTGTTGCCGGTTACAAGGTGATGAACATACCGGAGTATGTGTGCGATGAACCAATAGCCGAGAAGCGGCCTGTTGATCAGTTCGCTCTTCGGGTTCATCTGTGCTTCGTCCCATATCTTCTGCGTCACTGCCATCTGCGTACGCACTGGACGTGTATCACGGTAAACGTCAGGACGACTCGAAGGACAAGGGATCGTAAGACGTACGCCATAAATCTGCCTTGCTGCGATAATAAGTCATGATCCCGAGCCTAGCATGAGCTCCGTGTAAGCAATCGTGATAGTCCACCTGAATAGCGGCGGCGTCAGGCACGTACGATGTGACTAGCGGCGCGTACATCCTGAATTCGTGAGATATGAACATCCGCGTGCTGTGCGAACATTTCATCAGGACACGAGCTACGGTCGCCATGAAGGCCTGCAGACTCACGTAAACAGGAACTCCCGTGCCTGAAACAACATCCCTCCCTCCAGGTTGCATGTGTGTTGGTCCAGAGCCGCCTCGATGGCATCCGCTTCGAGCCACGCATTCAACGCATACTCCGCTCGCTCCATCGGCCCGATGTCTGGATCGCTCCGTCGCCGTACACTAGTGTTCCACAGTATCATAGCGCGGAGACACAGGTTCCAGACGTTATTCTGGCGTACGGGTGCCATGCCTCGCCGGCTGAGCTCTTCTCCGGGGAAGAGAACCGCATACTATCAAAGAAATCAGCAATCCGGGGTGATCAAATCCAAGCAACAAGAATAACTCACATTGCGATAATCCTTGATAAACAAATGCATCCTTTCCTTCGCGTCTGAATTGTAACTGTTCTGCCCCGCTGTAAGCATCACGCTCGACCACACGAGTCTCCGGCACTCCTCCTTCCGGACCTCGCCCTCGGACATCGCGTCCGGCCACATCGTCGTCGCCTCCCAGAGCGGCGCGATCTCCGACACAGTCGGCCACTGCTGCTTGAGCGTGTACCGAGCACACGCGCACCTGCCCTGTCCCAAGCCCGGACGGTCCCCCGCCGGGATAGCTCCCAGCCCCGGCCCAGCGCCGCCGCCCATGTCGATCCCAAGCCATTGCGCTCCTAGATGCGCCTGTGCGTCCGCGCCGACATTAGTGCAGGCTGCGCCGTGGACAGCGTCGGCAACCGTCGCTTGTTGGCCCGACGACCAATCCTTGCTGCTAGCGTACGTCGCGAAGAGCGAGTACTGCGCCTCGGGTCGATCGGCGTCGAGGTTCGTCAGATTGAGCAGCCGGATCATCGAGTCGAGCAGGACGATCGAGTGTCGACACCGGTCCCAGCCATGCGTAGGGTGGCCCTGTATCTCAAAGTAGGTCAAGAACTGACACGAAAGCATTGTTAGCGTCGCTTCCCAGTGGCAATAGAAACATAAGCATACCCATGCGGCCTGCACCAGCCCGACGTCCACCCAGTTCGTGCTGAGGCTCGCCTGCAGGGCCGCATGCGCCTGCTCGACCAGCGCCTGCGCCCTCGCGCGCCCCTTTGCGCCTTGCCGCAGCTCCGAGCTCTGCACGTGCGCCCCGATCGCGAGCATGCTCAGGAGCAGGCTCGGCTGGATCGCGTGGCGCTTCGCGGGGTCCAGCAGCGTCTCGAAGAAGCGCGGGAGGTGGAGGAAGCTCGCCCAGAAGATGGACGCGCGGAGGATCGCGCGGATGTCTGCGAAGATCCGCTTCGTCGTCGTGGCCCGCTGCTTCGCGGTGAGCCCGAGCGCGTCTCCGAGGTCGCCGTCGGTGTCGTAGGAGGCGTAGGAGACGAGCAGGGCGTCCCACCACGTCTCGCGGGCGAACTGCATGTTCGGCGCTCTGACCATGAAGGGAGCGCGCCCCTTGCTGCCGTTAACCTGCTGTCCGTGTTCTGGCGTGTTTGTGGCAGGGGGCGGGGGGAGCTCGTACGACGCTGGATCGTTGGGGTCAAAGTTTGCAGGATCAAACCCTTGAATGATCGCCTAGACCGGAAACAACACACAAGTTCAGCATATGCGTTCGCAGCGCCTGAGATCTGGTGTAGAAGTACTGACCTCGAAATCCGTTTCAGAGTCATGTGCTTTGGCCCTACGTTGCCCTTGCGCATCCGAACTGCCCGAGCTTTGTACGCCCGGCGATGTACGTGGAACAGTCCCAGGACGTGTACGAGAGCCTGGTACTTTATCCCGCCCACGTCGCTTTGGTGCGGGTTCGTAGTCGCATACGGTTAGGTCGGGATGCCGCTTCCTACAGGTGAAACAGACAGGTTTCGCACCATCGCAGCGGACCTTGCGATCCCGGCTGAGGAGGTCTATGTCAGTAACTGGATGGACGTTTCCCAAGGATTTTGGGGAACCTTTGCAGCACATGAGGGCAACATGTGCGAGGGCGATACTCAGTCGTGGACTCACCATTCGCGACAAGCGACGTAAACGCGGGTGCGCGGCCTGCCCTTGACCGTCAACGGCTGACTGGCATCCAAAGATATCTTTGACTTCTTCGCCTGCCGCGAGCACCCCGAAGACGGAGCCGACGAAGATGAAGAGGAGTACCCAGAGCCATTTGTGAGAGGTTCTTCAGGCGAATGAGAAGAGGTGTAGCTTGAGGAGGAGGGACCAGCTACGGCCGCAGAGGATGGTTCTGGACTAGCACTAGCTCCCGACGAATGATGCGATTCTGGGAGATGGTCGAGCCAAGTGAGCACGTCCTCCGCGAGCGGGAGGTCTCCTTCAAGGTCGTACGGAGGATCATAGAAGCTTTCGGAAAGAAGGGGGTCCATGGGATACTCGGCGGTGCCAGTACTGAGGCAGAGGTGGTCGTAGGATTGTGGAGTGCGTCTTGGTTACGACAAGTATGGTACGAAGCTGGGCAAGGCTCGAGCCTCAGGGGTCGCGATGCCGAGTGCGCGCGTCCGCTCTGGCGTCGCGCTCGCCTGGCCTCTGCCCGGCCCGGAGAGAACCTTCTCAATATGCTGTGCCGCGCGAATTGCGTTCTGCGCATAAGTACCGCTAAGTATGTAGTATGATTCAGTTTCTGTCCCCGCCAAAACCACCGGTCGCTCACACCCAACGCCGGGCAGCTAAATATGAGTCGCAGCATATGCACCTCAAGGCAAGCAGAGCCGAATTCTGCCTTGAACAATCGCGATCGAGCTACATCATTATTCGAGGAGCCAAACGCATTCGGTCTACCGAGCTCAACAAAAGCAAGGACGGCAAAGAGTACACAGCCTATCGAGATCATACAAAACGATGTACAGGCCGTACACGGGTCTTCATCTTCGTCGAGTGCCAGCCACGTCGCAGGCGCATCGTATCGTACGCCAATATCCCCTTTTGATCTCCTCAAGCCGACTCCTTCGAGATCGAGTTCGCCTACCCAGCCAAACGTCAGCTTCCCCCCGTCCCGACGACACTCAACATGAAGCCGCACAACGTACCGCAGAGCCCAACTCCACATGATCCTTCTTCTCCGCCGCGCGCCCGCTCACCCTCCCGCTCCTCCCCTTCCCCCTCCTCCCAACCGTCAACAAGCCCAAGAACACCAACGCAGCCACCGCCAGCCCAAACACCGCAACCGCCAGCCCCGCGCCCAGAAAACCCGCGCCCACCGGCGAGATCCGGTCGTGGTGCCCGCCCAACGCCACGCCCCCAGTGCCGTTCCCCGCGAAGAGCGCCGCGCACCCGCGCTCCTGCGTCTGCCCGCACACGTTGCACCACTCGAGCGTCGTGTTGACGCCCGCGGGGGCGAACGCGCCGACGAACGTCGCGAGGGGCACGTCCGCGCCCGCGTTCGCCCCGGTGCCGTCCCAGCCGGGGAAGCGCATGGGGTACGCGCGGTACGCGTCGTCGGTGCCGTTCTTGAACATGAAGCGGATGACGGGCGCGGAGCCGGAGCCGGACGCGGGCTGGCGGACTTCGAGCACGACGGACGCGGCGTAGTTCACTGCGGGAGGACGGGATGGGGATGAGAGCGCGCGAAGCGGGGGCGGAAGGGCGGCACGTACCGATGGACTCTGGGAGCGCGCCGTCTGCGACGACGCCGGTCATGTTGAAGAGGCTAAGGAAGGGCTTGTACGCGATCGCGGAGTAGTGGAGCTTGAGCGGGTCCGACGCGTTTGCGATGCGCTGCATGGCCGTCACTACGGACGGGATCATCGTGCGGAATGCGACTGAAGAGAGGGCATCCTCTCGTCAGCTCCCTTGGGTATCAGTTGAGCGAACGTGCGACGCACTGTTGCCGATCCCATTGAACGAAGTGTCGCTGAAGACGTTGTACTCGTGCCAGTCTGCAAGGTAGCGCGCCATGGGAAGGAACCCATTTGGGAGAGCATTGGCGAACGTCGCGTTGTGGATCGACTGCACATTCATGTAGTCAAATATCTGCGCATATCCATCGGGCCAGTCAATTCACGGCCGCTCGGGTATACGGAGCAATCGGACGCATACATTCCACTAGAACCATAGTAATCGTAGTCAGTCATGCAACTCAACAAGTCTCAACAACCAAACAAACCGATACACGTACCATGTTCTCCAGAGTCACGGGGCGTCCGTCCATGTACGGCCCGAGTTTTTCAAGGAACTGCGCAACCGACGCGTTCATGGCGGCGAATGCAGCAGAGTTGTAGAACGCCGTCGTGTGGTCATCGAACGTCTGCCCCCATCCCGCCCTCAGCCGCATCATTCCCCGACATATCACTGAAAACTCACATTGCAGTCCGTGAACCCCTCCAGCGACACATCCTCGTTCGGCTCCACGGACTCGACTGTGCGCACCCATCAGCCGTCCCGTTCTCTCACCTCACACCTCACACCCCATCCCCCAAGACAGCAGACACGAAGCCCAAAGCGCCGACGACTCACTGGGGATGTACTGGTAGCCGCTCAGCGGGCTCGTCACGTTCGTCCCGTTCGCGAGCAGCGTGCTCTGGAGCGGCGTGGGGGGCCACAGGCCCTGCGTGAGCGCGACCGCGCTGTCGAAGATAACGCCGCCCTCGCCGCCCGCGTCCGCGCGGACCTGCACCTGGCTCTGCTGGAAGAGCACGGAGGCGTTCGCGATGCCCTGGATGAACGAGGGCGAGGCGGGGTCGAAGTACAGGTCGCGGATCGTCGTGCCGAGCTGGAACTCTTGTTCCTGCGGGGCAGGAATAGTCGGTCAGGTAGCGTTCGCGTTCGTAGATCGCGTACACTGGGGGAGTAGAGAGAGAGAGAGAGGGACGGCTTACCTCGCCAAGCGGTGTGATTGAGGTCGCGGACGCGGTGTACGTCTCTGGGTCCTGGTAGAACCCCTCTCGATCACCATGGCGCGCAAGTATCACGACACCAAGGACAGTGCTCTGCTCGTCTGTAGCCATCTCGTATACCGGTAACGTTCACTGACAGAGCTTGAGAACGAGCAGCGGATGGGTTGGTAGACCCACTGACCAGCGGCAGGACGGGTGGAGGACTCGCGAAGCTCAAAAGCAGACCTCATGGCGGGCTTGAGTCATATGTACCTTCTGCTGAGTTTGATGGAATTCTAATTCGACGCGTCGATGTTGGGAAAGCCCAGCTTCTGGATGCCACGGCTGCTGATTTGTCAAGGTTCATGGCGTGAGGCTGCGACCTGATATTGAAGAATAGGCAGCCTCAAGCAACCCCCGGGCGGTTCGTGTCCAATGCCTCGATGCCATATGCGCAGATTTTGTCAAGCAGCTGCTCCCCGAAGTGACTATGCGGTTTCTGAGTAGATGCGTAGCTAGGAGACGCGTGAACAGGGCTGGTACGATCAGGAAAGCCAGGCTCACAATGAGAAGTAGAAAGTCTGAGTTAGGGACAGGACAGGATGCACGTTGTCATTCCAATCCTCCAGAGACCCCCCAGGGTGCTATACGATATCTAGCCGATGCTATCTAAGCGCACATGAACTACGGCAGCTGAAAAGCCCCCGGCGCGAACACATGGCGTCCTGCGTCTGCTTCGCACGGAACCCGCGACAAGCCCTCGGTTTACCGGATGTTGGCCTACCCTAAACTCGTGGAAGATCATAGTCTCGTTCCCATCCGTTCTAGCGCTTACAGACAGTACCGCTAGAACGTCTGGTGCATTTCGGGCTCGGCAGAGGGCATTGTGACGATCAGTCACACCACGTGGGCTGACTAATGGCACGTGAGGGCTGTCGACACCGCATCGCGCGAGGCTGTTACCAAAAGATTGATGCCTGTTGTGTTCATGTAATCGATACATGCGAGAACGCGATCCTCGAGAGACATCCCACCAGCCTCCATGCTGTTGCTGAGCGCGCGGGTGTAGTTCTCGTATAGTGTGGAGCGCGCATGCGTGCGAGGAGGAGGGTCGGCAAGGGGAGGGGGTGAGGAATCCACTTCTTCAATACATGAGTCCAGGTAATCGTCAGGATCAAATTCCCCGAGATCATTGTCGAAGGCTAGATATTCATCTTCCGCAAGCATAGTGGAGGTATAGTTACTAGTGTGACCCCAGAAGCGACGGCCCAGAATGTACTTCGTAAATATCTCCCTCGCATCTTCCCCCATAAATCCTGAACTTGGCACACTTAATCTTCATCTTAGACAGTATATACCTGTAAACTATGAAGGCAATCGGTTGAAGTTTGCTTCGAGCATCGTGGAGTTACACGTCTGACCCCAGAAACGACGGAAAGGCGCCCCATAGATTGTCACTCATGGTCACAGTGCCGAAGGCTGCCGATTTGAACACCGCCATGATCAGTCGCTTAATAACGACGTTGGCGGAGGCAACACTAGTCGAGGCGCTCATAATCAAAGTCAGCCTTATCTCGGCCAGTGGCTGAATGTCACGCTCCAGAGACCCCCTTCCCATTCCTCAAGTACCGCAATCCGTAGTCCTTCAAAAACTCAATAAGTATACTCAGTTAACATGTTCAAAACACTTCCTGCAGTTACAAGAAGATCGGCAAGGCCGATCTCTTTGTGGCAACTTAACAAGGTTAGTAAACCCCTGGAACCCTACTCGGATTGACTTGTATCGGGAGCAAATTCCTCCCGATTTCCTTCGTTCTTTTTGGGAGTGATAGTTCAGAAGCACATAGTCTCATGTGTAACATTTGCACATTTATTGACAGGGAAATGCGAGACCTGGAGGCGTGTCAGTCGCTTCTGGGGTCAGGCGCTTAATCCGTCGCTTCTGGGGTCGCACTAGTACATGCAGACAGAAGAACGAGTGCGCGACATCGATCCCTCGTCCCGTCGTGCGCCTCCGATGTGATGTTGTCACG